>NC_069499.1:1339177428-1339182428 GCF_027579735.1 Bombina bombina
AATTATTTATTTTTACCAGTGAAACCAATATAACATCTCAACATTCACAAATATACATTTCTGACATTCAAAAACAAAACAAAAACAAATCAGTGACCAATATAGCCACCTTTCTTTGCAAGGACACTCAAAAGCCTGCCATCCATGGATTCTGTCAGTGTTTTGATCTGTTCACCATCAACATTGCGTGCAGCAGCAACCACAGCCTCCCAGACACTGTTCAGAGAGGTGTACTGTTTTCCCTCCTTGTAAATCTCACATTTGATGATGGACCACAGGTTCTCAATGGGGTTCAGATCAGGTGAACAAGGAGGCCATGTCATTAGATTTTCTTCTTTTATACCCTTTCTTGCCAGCCACGCTGTGGAGTACTTGGACGCGTGTGATGGAGCATTGTCCTGCATGAAAATCATGTTTTTCTTGAAGGATGCAGACTTCTTCCTGTACCACTGCTTGAAGAAGGTGTCTTCCAGAAACTGGCAGTAGGACTGGGAGTTGAGCTTGACTCCATCCTCAACCCGAAAAGGCCCCACAAGCTCATCTTTGATGATACCAGCCCAAACCAGTACTCCACCTCCACCTTGCTGGCGTCTGAGTCGGACTGGAGCTCTCTGCCCTTTACCAATCCAGCCACGGGCCCATCCATCTGGCCCATCAAGACTCACTCTCATTTCATCAGTCCATAAAACCTTAGAAAAATCAGTCTTGAGATATTTCTTGGCCCAGTCTTGACGTTTCAGCTTGTGTGTCTTGTTCAGTGGTGGTTGTCGTTCAGCCTTTCTTACCTTGGCCATGTCTCTGAGTATTGCACACCTTGTGCTTTTGGGCACTCCAGTGATGTTGCAGCTCTGAAATATGGCCAAACTGGTGGCAAGTGGCATCTTGGCAGCTGAACGCTTGACTTTTCTCAGTTCATGGGCAGTTATTTTGCGCCTTGGTTTTTCCACATGCTTCTTGCGACCCTGTTGACTATTTTGAATGAAACGCTTGATTGTTCGATGATCACGCTTCAGAAGCTTTGCAATTTTAAGAGTGCTGCATCCCTCTGCAAGATATCTCACTATTTTTGACTTTTCTGAGCCTGTCAAGTCCTTCTTTTGACCCATTTTGCCAAAGGAAAGGAAGTTGCCTAATAATTATGCACACCTGATATAGGGTGTTGATGTCATTAGACCACACCCCTTCTCATTACAGAGATGCACATCCCCTAATATGCTTAATTGGTAGTAGGCTTTCGAGCCTATATAGCTTGGAGTAAGACAACATGCATAAAGAGGATGATGTGGTCAAAATACTCATTTGCCTAATAATTCTGCACTCCCTGTGTGTGTGTGTATATATATATATATATATATATATATATATGTGTGTGTGTATTCATCAGCATACAACAGTGAACACATACAACCCTTTTATAGTGTTATACAAATAAGTGAATAAGTGAAAGAAACACAAACCTCACATCTCCCCAAATTTTTGCGCCAAAAGAATATCGTCAGTGGAACGCATAATGCGTTCCACCATCAAGGCCAAAACCGGAAGTTCAAAGACGTCATTTCCGTTTTTTGCCGAAATTGAAATAAATAAGTAAAATAAACGAGTGTACCAAAATCTCGTTAGACATACAAGTTATTCACACAGTGCAGGTGAGAAGCAAACCCATAAGATGCCCCAAAAATTATTTAATATACGGCATCAGTATAGAACGATCAGTGTGGCGTGACAAGACTCATGCTTGTATATGTTTATATTGTCATGGCAACCGCTGCCATGGAAATAGTGATAGTTGTAAATTTTAGTAAGTGAATACATTGTAGTGATTAGCATCAAACGTGCTACCTAAAACTAGATGAAAACATTCAAACTTATGATGTCAAAATGTATTTAAAAGTGGGATAAGAAGTGATTCATTATCCCTAAATGAGAACATCACAATAATTAAAAACAAGCTTGGGTTACAACCGAGTGCCATTGTTAACACAACCCCAGGATGTTAAAGGGTTAATCTATACTTAATTGCAGGGATAGAATTATGATTAAAGAGCCAAACTTAAAGATAAGGCTAATCAATCTGAAAACTTGTACAAATCACATTTCAAATCAATATTTGCATAAAGGTCAAAATCTGTGACCAAATAATAAAGCCATCATAAAGAGTGAATTATATCTATTGATATATACATTTCCAGGATCAGAATGAAAGTGCTGCATGTAGACTTGCAGACTAAGTACAGACTAAGAAATGACGTCTTTGAACTTCCGGTTTCGGCCTTGATGGTGGAACGCATTATGCGTTCCACTGACGATATTCTTTTGGCGCAAAAATTTGGGGAGATGTGAGGTTTGTGTTTCTTTCACTTATTCACTTATTTGTATAACACTATAAAAGGGTTGTATGTGTTCACTGTTGTATGCTGATGAAGGGGTTTTAATACCCCGAAAACGTTCCACATTAAAAATTTGAAAAAGCCCTGTGAGTGCAAACGTTTGTTTATATATATATATATATATATATATATATATAAATTTATCAAGATTTCTACCATTTGCATTCATCCCAATCGATTGGCCTCTTGCGAGCAGGGGGCGGCATTGCACAAGCAGCGGCTTGTGCCGAGTTAAATGCGGGAAGCATACACTGTGAGTCTGGGCAGACAAGGTTCATGTCAGCAAACCTCTTCCACCTGCCCTTTGATAAATAGTGTCTCAGAGCAAGGAAGCTACATGAAATGATTAGATTAGAAGGTGAAAACAACAAGAATAGATTGAGGCACAACAAGTTGGCAGCATTTTTTTGGGGCTAATGGAAGCACACAAGAGCAGGCATGAAATAAATGATAGTTGTGATGCTGCTCAGTTTCTACAGATCTGGATTTTGGAAGTTGTATATTTGCATCTGTAAAATAGGATTATAGAGGGGACAGGGCCATGTGCCTGATAATAATACATTGTAGTTCAGACTTCACAGGCGCTGAACTCACTGAATGCTAAAAGAAAAAGGCAGAACCTTCCAGCACGGTGAGATCTCTCAGGATTCTAGACTGCAAATTTTGCTATACTTGTCTAAAGGGTTTTCTCTGGATTTCTGTATGTGAAGGAGAGACAAGACCAGTGTAACACAGTGCTGCATGATATGAGAGTTTTGTTACACTTACAGTTTGTATTTTATATTCCTTTACACATCAGACCTTTCAGTATTGTTACATTTAAAGGTATATGAAACCCCAAACATTTTCTTTTGAGATTCAGACAGAGCACACAATGTTAAAATAATTTGCAATTTACTTCTGTTATCAAATTTGCTTAGCTCCCATGGTATTATTTGTTTAAGAGATACCTAGGTAGGTGTTTGGAGCACTACATGGCTTTGCACTTTCTCTTTTATATTTTAATACATTTAGGTTTAGATCCAGCAGTGATTTTACAAAGTCTGATTATTTTTTGAAAGTTTGGGTTACTTTAACAAATTAGGATCTTGTTTTGTATATTTCTGTGTATCTTTTACAAATTACATTGCACTTTGTATTTTCTCTATTGTAAAATAAAACACAGCTTCAGAAACTGGGATGGACAGGGGAGTTCAACGGGCTGAACTTCTCAGTCTATTAACAAAATAATAGAATAAAGAAAGTACCCCCTAGGCAAACACACACACACACACACACACACACGCGCGCACACAAACACACACGCGCACGCAAACACACACACACACACACATACACACACATACACACACACACACATATATATATATATATATATATATATATATATATATATATATAACTATTAAATATAACTACAAAGTATATGATTCAGTGCAAGTAAATAAAAACAACATTTTATTAATATTGGCTAAAATATCTTTATAACACATAAGTAAAAAATGTGTGAGTAGTCTGGAATAGTGAGTGGGTAAATTCACAATCTATTGGTAAGTAAGTCAAGATAAAGAGGCTAGTACAAAATGGGTGATTCTCCCCATTGATTCATTTACATCGACAAAAGACCCTTATTTATGATCTATAGGGTGACTGTTAACCCCGAGGGGGCCAAATGGGATTGGGTACTCTCTATATATTTTAACTGTACAGATGCATACATTTTTAAAAAAAATGTTTGGTATCCCAGTGCTTTGCCTCCTAGAGAAAAAACTAATAACCATAATATATATATATATATATATATATATATATATATATATATATATATATATATATATATATATATATATATATATATATAAAATCCCATAGAAGAGCACTCTCACTTCAAGGTCAAAATCCCCGGAAGTGAGGGGGAGAGGCGAGAAAGAAACGTCACGGCATCTCCGTTGTCTGGACGACCGGAATCAACACAGCGCATAAACGGCGCAGTCCAGAAGTTACGGAGTCCTAGCAACCAATGACAGTTAATCAAATAGAGCTATAACCCAGCAAGAGGAGCCCTAGACACACAAGTAATACATAAAAATAAGAGTACAGGAATACGAACTCTAAATAAATACAAACTGCTATCATAATTAGTGTAAAACCAGTGTCATCACTTATTCAAATAATTAATAATACTAATAGTGGGTATAATATGCCCAGATTATAACATAAATATTGAAGTGACCCTAAACAACAGTAATATAATATAGTATACTCATAAGCATTGTAATGGAATAGTCATATGAGTTAAAGGGTAGAGACAGTGGTTAGAAACCCATATTCTCTCTATTCATGAATGGAGACATATCTCCCCATACTGAGGTGAGCTAAACACGAAAATTTATATAGTGAAAATAAAAAATAGACACAATATCGAATCACCATAAACATACAAACAATAGGATCTCCCTCACACTTCCCAGTTCTCAGGAATCAGTTACTGATTATGATAGTGGAAATTACTTATTTAACTTTTTAAGAATTTATTTTTACTAACGACCGTCAAAATAGAATGAGGCTTATGATAGGGTACACCAAGTCTAAACATAGAGCATGACACGCATA
>NC_069499.1:1339192428-1339199928 GCF_027579735.1 Bombina bombina
GTGAGAACAGAAAGCTGTTCCTTGTATGATCGTATTTAGTTTGTTACTGGTTCTGTGCTACTGGAACTTGCCCCTCTACCTCTCCCCGACACTGATTTAATTTGGGACATCTCCGGACCTCTTAAAGGGACACTAAACCCAATTTTCTCCAACATAGGTGTGTCCGGTCCACGGCGTCATCCTTACTTGTGGGATATTCTCCTCCCCAACAGGAAATGGCAAAGAGCCCAGCAAAGCTGGTCACATGATCCCTCCTAGGCTCCGCCTTCCCCAGTCATTCTCTTTGCCGTTGTACAGGCAACATCTCCACGGAGATGGCTTAGAGTTTTTTAGTGTTTAACTGTAGTTTTTATTATTCAATCAAGAGTTTGTTATTTTAACCTTTTAACGCCGTTATGCCGTTCTATTCCGTCATATTTACACTGGGCTTTAAAGCCGTTATGACGGAATAGAACGTCATAACAAACGGCTGTCCTGAAGCCTTCTGTGCTTCAAGGACTTGATCGCGGTCTGGAGGGCGTTCCTAGGGTTGTAGGGACGCCCCCCAGATGCGATCCAATAATTGAAATCTCGCGATCGTATGCACGATCGCGTAGTTTCAATTTGTCTACATCGGAACAGGTGTTCCGATGTAGACACTTTAACCCTGTCATGAAAGGGTTAAAATAGTGCTGGTATGTACTATTTACTCTGAAACAGAAAAGAGATGAAGATTTCTGTTTGTAAGAGGAAAATGATTTTAGCAACCGTTACTAAAATCGATGGCTGTTTCCACACAGGACTGTTGAGAGGAATTAACTTCAGTTGGGGGAACAGTGAGCAGACTTTTGCTGCTTGAGGTATGACACATTCTAACAAGACGATGTAATGCTGGAAGCTGTCATTTTCCCTATGGGATCCGGTAAGCCATTTTTATTACAGAAAGAAAAAAAGGGCTTCACAAGGGCTTTTAAGACTGTAGACATTTTCTGGGCTAAATCGATTTATATATAAGCATATTTTATACTCCATAGCCTTGAGGAATTATTTTTATCTTGGGAATTATGTAAAATAACCGGCAGGCACTGTATTGGACACCTTATTCTCTAGGGGCTTTCCCTAATCATAGGCAGAGTCTCATTTTCGCGCCTCTATTGCGCACTTGTTTTTGGGAAGCATGACATGCAGATGCATGTGTGAGGAGCTCTGATACATAGAAAAGACTTTCTGAAGGCGTCATTTGGTATCGTATTCCCCTTTGGGCTTGGTTGGGTCTCAGCAAAGCAGATACCAGGGACTGTAAAGGGGTTAAATATAAAAACGGCTCCGGTTCCGTTATTTTAAGGGTTAAAGCTTCCAAATTTGGTGTGCAATATTTTTAAGGCTTTAAGACACTGTGGTGAAATTTTGGTGAATTTTGAACAATTCCTTCATACTTTTTCACAATTGCAGTAATAAAGTGTGTTCAGTTTAAAATTTAAAGTGACAGTAACGGTTTATTTTAAAACGTTTTTTGTACTTTGTTATCAAGTTTATGCCTGTTTAACATGTCTGAACTACCAGATAGACTGTGTTCTGAATGTGGGGAAGCCAAGGTTCCTTCTCATTTAACCCCTTAATGACCGAGGACGTGCAGGGTACGTCCTCAGAAAAAAGGCAGTTAATGCCTGAGAACGTACCCTGCACGTCCTCGGTGTGGAAAGCAGCTGGAAGCGATCCTGCTCGCTTCCAGCTGCTTTCCGGTTATTGCAGTGATGCCTCGATATGGAGGCATCCTGCAATAACCTTAGATGGCCATCCGATGCAGAGAGAGCCACTCTGTGGCCCTCTCTGCACCGGACATCGATGGCCGGTATCGTTGGTGGGTGGGAGCCGGTGTGGGAGGTGGGTGGCGGCCATCGATGGCCCTTGTCATGTGGAGGGGGGCGGGATGGTGGGCGTGCAAGTCCGGGCGCGCGGGGGGGCGCGCGAACGTGCACGAGGGGGCGCGCGCCGGGGCAGGGACCGGGTGGGGACCGCTGCACTACAGAAAAAAATGTGTCCCAAAATAAAAGTGGGACAAGTAATTTTAAAAAAAAACACCTTATTCGGTATTTAGGTGGTGGGGGTTGGTCGGGGGGGGGGGGGGGGGAAATAACAAAAATAAAAATTAAATAAATATTTGATTGTGCAAAATGGGTACTGGCAGACAGCTGCCAGTACCCAAGATGGCCCCCAATAAGGCAGAGGGGGAGGCTTAGAGAGCTGTTTTGGGGGGGATCAGGGAGGTTGGGGGCTAAGGGGGATCCTAAACACAGCATATGTAAATATGCTTTTTTTTTTTTTTCTTTTTAAAAAAAAAAAATCTTTTATTTTAGTACTGGCAGACTTTCTGCCAGTACTTAAGATGGCGGGGACAATAGTGGGGTGGGGGAGGGAAGGGAGCTGTTTGGGAGGGATCAGGGGGTGGGATGTGTCAGGTGGGAGGCTGAACTCTACACTAAAGCTAAAATTAACCCTGCAAGCTCCCTACACACTACCTAATTAACCCCTTCACTGCTAGCCATAATACACGTGTGATGCGCAGCAGCATTTAGCGACTTTCTAATTACCAAAAAGCAACGCCAAAGTCATATATGTCTGCTATTTCTGAACAAAGGGCATCCCAGAGAAGCATTTACAACCATTTGTGCCATAATTGCACAAGCTGTTTGTAAATAATTTCAGTGAGAAACCTAAAATTGTGAAAAAATTAACGTTTTTTTTAATTTGATCGCATTTGGCGGTGAAATGGTGGCATGAAATATACCAAAATGGGCCTATATCAATACTTGGGGTTGTCTACTACACTACACTAAAGCTAAAATTAACCCTAGAAGCTCCCTACATGCTCCCTAATTAACCCCTTCACTGCTGGGCATAATACGCGTATTTTGCGCAGGGGCATTTAGCAGCCTTCTAATTACCAAAAAGCAAAGCCAAAGCCATATATGTCTGCTATTTCTGAACAAAGGGGATCCCAGAGAAGCATTTACAACCATTTATGCTATAATTGCATAAGTTGTTTGTAAATAATTTCAGTGAGAAACCTAAAGTTTGTGAAAATATTTGTGAAAAAGTGAAAAAATGTTTTTATTTGATCGCATTTGGCGGTGAAATGGTGGCATGAAATATACCAAAATGGGCCTAGATCAATACTTTGGGATGTCTTCTAAAAAAAAATATATACATGTCAATGGATATTCAGGGATTCCTGAAAGATATTAGTGTTCCAATGTAACTAGCGCTAATTTTGAAAAAAAGTGGTTTGGAAATAGCAAAGTGCTACTTGTATTTATGGCCCTATAACTTGCAAAAAAAGCAAAGAACATGTAAACATTGGATATTTCTAAACTCAGGACAAAATTTAGAAACTATTTAGCATGGGTGTTTTTTGGTGGTTGTAGATGTGTAACAGATTTTGGGGGTCAAAGTTAGAAAAAATGTGTTTTTTTCCATTTTTTCCTCATATTTTATAATGTTTTTTATAGTAAATTATAAGATATGATGAAAATTATGGTATCTTTTGAAAGTCAATTTAATGGCGAGAAAAACGGTATATAATATGTGTGGGTACAGTAAATGAGTAAGAGGAAAATTACAGCTAAACACAAACACCGCAAAAATGTAAAAATAGCCTTGGTCCCAAACGGACAGAAAATGGAAAAGTGCTGCGGTCATTAAGGGGTTAAATAGATGTGATTTATGTGACACAAAATTTAGAGAAAATGATGCCCAAGATGATTCCTCAAGTGAGGGGAGTAAGCATGGTACTGCATCATCCCCTCCTTCGTCTACACCAGTCTTGCCCACACAGGAGGCCCCTAGTACATCTAGTGCGCCAATACTCCTTACTATGCAACAATTAACGGCTGTAATGGATAATTCTATCAAAAACATTTTAGCCAAAATGCCCACTTATCAGCGAAAGCGCGACTGCTCTGTTTTAGAAAATACGGAAGAGCATGAGGACGCTGATGATATTGGTTCTGAAGTGCCCCTACACCAGTCTGAGGGGGCCAGGGAGGTTTTGTCTGAGGGAGAAATTTCAGATTCAGGGAAAATTTCTCAACAAGCTGAACCTGATGTGATTACATTTAAATTTAAATTGGAGCATCTCCGCGCTCTGCTTAAGGAGGTGTTATCTACTCTGGATGATTGTGAGAATTTGGTCATTCCAGAGAAATTATGTAAAATGGACAAGTTCCTAGAGGTCCCGGGGCCCCCCGAAGCTTTTCCTATACCCAAGCGGGTGGCGGACATTGTAAATAAAGAATGGGAAAGGCCCGGTATACCTTTCGTCCCTCCCCCCATATTTAAAAAATTGTTTCCTATGGTCGACCCCAGAAAGGACTTATGGCAGACAGTCCCCAAGGTCGAGGGGGCGGTTTCTACTCTAAACAAACGCACCACTATACCCATAGAAGATAGTTGTGCTTTCAAAGATCCTATGGATAAAAAATTAGAAGGTTTGCTTAAAAAGATGTTTGTTCAGCAAGGTTACCTTCTACAACCAATTTCATGCATTGTTCCTGTCACTACAGCAGCGTGTTTCTGGTTCGATGAACTAGAAAAGGCGCTCAATAATAATTCTTCTTCTTATGAGGAGATTATGGACAGAATTCATGCTCTCAAATTGGCTAATTCTTTCACCCTAGACGCCACTTTGCAATTGGCTAGGTTAGCGGCGAAAAATTCTGGTTTTGCTATTGTGGCGCGCAGAGCGCTTTGGCTAAAATCTTGGTCAGCGGATGCGTCTTCCAAGAACAAATTGCTTAACATTCCTTTCAAGGGGAAAACGCTGTTTGGCCCTGACTTGAAAGAGATTATTTGTGATATCACTGGGGGCAAGGGCCACGCCCTTCCTCAGGATAGGTCTTTCAAGGCCAAAAATAAACCTAATTTTCGTCCCTTTCGCAGAAACGGACCAGCCCCAAGTGCTACGTCCTCTAAGCAAGAGGGTAATACTTCTCAAGCCAAGCCAGCCTGGAGGCCAATGCAAGGCTGGAACAAAGGAAAGCAGGCCAAGAAACCTGCCACTGCTACCAAGACAGCATGAGATGTTGGCCCCCGATCCGGGACCGGATCTGGTGGGGGGCAGACTCTCTCTCTCTTCTCTCAGGCTTGGGCAAGAGATGTTCTGGATCCTTGGGCACTAGAAATAGTCTCCCAAGGTTATCTTCTGGAATTCAAGGGGCTTCCCCCAAGGGGGAGGTTCCACAGGTCTCAATTGTCTTCAGACCACATAAAAAAACAGGCATTCTTACATTGTGTAGAAGACCTGTTAAAAATGGGAGTGATTCATCCTGTTCCATTAGTAGAACAAGGGATGGGGTTCTACTCCAATCTGTTCGTAGTTCCCAAAAAGGAGGGAACATTCAGACCAATCTTAGATCTCAAGATCCTAAACAAGTTTCTCAAGGTTCCATCGTTCAAAATGGAAACCATTCGAACAATTCTTCCTTCCATCCAGGAAGGTCAATTCATTACCACGGTGGATTTAAAGGATGCGTATCTACATATTCCTATCCACAAGGAACATCATCGGTTCCTAAGGTTCGCATTCCTGGACAAGCATTACCAGTTTGTGGCACTTCCGTTCGGATTAGCCACTGCTCCAAGAATTTTCACAAAGGTACTAGGGTCCCTTCTAGCGGTGCTAAGACCAAGGGGCATTGCAGTAGTACCTTACTTGGACGACATTCTGATTCAAGCGTCGTCCCTTCCACAAGCAAAGGCCCACACGGACATTGTCCTGGCCTTTCTCAGATCTCACGGGTGGAAAGTGAACGTAGAAAAAAGTTCTCTATCTCCGTCAACAAGGGTTCCCTTCTTGGGAACAATAATAGACTCTTTAGAAATGAGGATTTTTCTGACAGAGGCCAGAAAATCAAAACTTCTAAACTCTTGTCAAATACTTCATTCTGTTCCTCTTCCTTCCATAGCGCAGTGCATGGAAGTAATAGGTTTGATGGTAGCGGCAATGGACATAGTTCCTTTTGCGCGAATTCATCTAAGACCATTACAACTGTGCATGCTCAGTCAGTGGAATGGGGACTATACAGACTTGTCTCCGACGATACAAGTAGATCAGAGGACCAGAGATTCACTCAGTTGGTGGCTGTCCCTGGACAACCTGTCACAGGGGATGAGCTTCCGCAGACCAGAGTGGGTCATTGTCACGACCGACGCCAGTCTAGTGGGCTGGGGCGCGGTCTGGGGACCCCTGAAAGCGCAGGGTCTTTGGTCTCAGGAAGAATCTACTCTCCCGATAAATATTCTGGAACTGAGAGCGATTTTCAATGCTCTCAAGGCTTGGCCTCAGCTAGCAAAGACCAAGTTCATACGGTTTCAATCAGACAACATGACGACTGTTGCATACATCAACCATCAGGGGGGAACAAGGAGTTCCCTGGCGATGGAAGAAGTGACCAAAATCATTCAATGGGCGGAGACTCACTCCTGCCACTTGTCTGCAATCCACATTCCAGGTGTGGAAAACTGGGAAGCGGATTTTCTGAGTCGTCAGACATTTCATCCGGGGGAGTGGGAACTCCATCCGGAAATCTTTGCCCAAATCACTCAACTGTGGGGCATTCCAGACATGGATCTGATGGCCTCTCGTCAGAACTTCAAGGTTCCTTGCTACGGGTCCAGGTCCAGGGATCCCAAGGCGACTCTAGTAGATGCACTAGTAGCACCTTGGACCTTCAAACTAGCTTATGCATTCCCGCCGTTTCCTCTCATCCCCAGGCTGGTAGCCAGGATCAATCAGGAGAGGGCATCGGTGATCTTGATAGCTCCTGCGTGGCCACGCAGGACCTGGTATGCAGACCTGGTGAATATGTCATCGGCTCCACCATGGAAGCTACCTTTGAGACGAGACCTTCTTGTTCAAGGTCCGTTCGAAAATCCGAATCTGGTCTCACTCCAACTGACTGCTTGGAGATTGAACGCTTGATCTTATCTAAGCGAGGGTTCTCAGATTCTGTCATTGATACTCTTGTTCAGGCCAGAAAGCCTGTAACTAGAAAAATCTACCACAAAATATGGAAAAAATATATCTATTGGTGTGAATCTAAAGGATTCCCTTGGGACAAGATAAAAATTCCTAAGATTCTATCCTTTCTTCAAGAGGGTTTGGAGAAAGGATTATCTGCAAGTTCTTTGAAAGGACAGATTTCTGCCTTGTCTGTGTTACTTCACAAAAAGCTGGCAGCTGTGCCAGATGTTCAAGCCTTTGTTCAGGCTCTGGTTAGAATCAAGCCTGTTTACAAACCTTTGACTCCTCCTTGGAGTCTCAATTTAGTTCTTTCAGTTCTTCAGGGGGTTCCGTTTGAACCCTTACATTCCGTTGATATTAAGTTATTATCTTGGAAAGTTTTGTTTTTGGTTGCAATTTCTTCTGCTAGAAGAGTTTCAGAATTATCTGCTCTGCAGTGTTCTCCTCCTTATCTGGTGTTCCATGCAGATAAGGTAGTTCTGCGTACTAAACCTGGTTTT
>NC_069499.1:1339504928-1339613824 GCF_027579735.1 Bombina bombina
TGCTATGTGAGCTAACAGCATGGAGGGGGGAAAGCCCTGGGAGGAGTCTATAGAGTTGAATAGGCGGGCCAGGTGAGGGGCTAATACAGCTTTGTAGATTTTATAATACTTGGCACTAAAGCCATCAGGGCCTGGGCTTTTGCCAGAAGGCAAGCCCTCGATGGTATGTAATACCTCCTCAGGGGAGATAGGGGCATCCAAAACCTCTGCCTCTGTTTGTGACAGAGTAGGTAAGGTGACTGAGTTCAGATATAGGCTCATGTCAGGAGAGGGTTGCGCTTCATCTTCCTCTGAAGAGAGGCCGGAAGGGCCTTCCAGATTATAAAGGCCAGAGTAATATGTCCTTAGGGTTTCAGCTATACCAGGGCTGTTGGTATGGGTGTTATTTGACTTGTCGGTTAGTGAGTGAATGTGTGATTTCAGGGTCTTCCTCTTAATGGCTCGTGCCAACAGTTTCCCCGGTTTGTCACCAAACTCATAGTATTTTTGTTGGGTTTTCAGTGCCATTTTCTGGTGTTCTAATGTGTGGATATCTTGGATGTCTTTTCTAGCTTGTGTCAGTGAATCAAGGGTAGAGCTATCTTTTGGATCTTTTTTATGTTTGGCTTCTAGTTCTCTTATGTTGGATAGGAGGGAAGAATATCTGATGCTTGTTTGTTTCGCCAAAATGGCTTTTTGTTTGATCAGTTC
Source organism: Bombina bombina (assembly GCF_027579735.1). Classification (NCBI taxonomy): domain Eukaryota; kingdom Metazoa; phylum Chordata; class Amphibia; order Anura; family Bombinatoridae; genus Bombina; species Bombina bombina. Next base: position 1,339,505,619 of record NC_069499.1, read on the forward strand.
CCCTCTCAGGACGCATTTATGTGCTTCCCATATTGTGTGTTTAGGGATTTCAGGTGTGTCATTCAAAGTGAAATAGTCAGTCAAAGTGTTTTCAATCTTACTTCTGATTAGTTGATTATTAAACATGAAATCGTCAAGTTTCCAAATAAATGGCCGGTCAGGTACTGTGGGCCATTTCAGTCTACAAAGAACCGGGGCATGATCTGACCAGGTCATGGGCAAAATTTGAGTACTCAACACTGATGCCAGTGTAGACTGATCAGTGAATATGTAGTCTATTCTGGTATATACATCGTGAGGATGCGAAAAAAAAGTATAGTCTCGTCTTGTAGGGTGTAGGGTGCGCCATGTGTCGTGAACTGCAAGTTCCTCCAATCTACTATTGCATAGTTTAATTATTCGCTGTGGAGCGGAGGCCACTCCCCTGGAGGTGTCCAGTTGAGGGTCTAAAGGCAGATTGAAGTCTCCTGCTAGGAGCAGAGCTCCCTTCAGAAGGTCCAAAATTTTGCTGGTAAGTAGTGACATAAATTTGTGTTGGTTTTGGTTGGGGAAGTAGGCGTTAGCGAGAGTGACTGGGCGGCCATGTAGAGTGCCCACCACTATTAAGTAGCGGCCCTCTGGGTCTTTATCTATCTGCTGTGCGATAAAAGGCGTCGAGTGGCGGATAAGTATCCCCACTCCATTTTTCTTGGAGGTGCCGGATGCAAAAAAAGTGTGAGGGAATTTGGAGTGTGACCAGTTCGGTTCTCTACCTCTTTTGAAGTGAGTCTCCTGTAGGAATAGTATGTCGCAGTTCAACCTAGTCGCATCCCTAAGGAGATGTGATCTCTTTTCTGGTATATTAATACCCTTAACATTTAAGGACATGATGGAAAGGTTGTGAGCTGTTTGGGAGGTCATTTTGTGGTTTAAGTGTTTAGTAGTGCTGAGAATTCAGTGAGCAAGGGAGAGTTGAGGGAGTGGGAGAGAGAGGGAAAAAAAAAAAAAAAAAAAAAAAAAAGGATGAAGGGAGGGGAGGGTAGGAGAGAAAAGGGGAAGAGGATGGAGAAGGAAGGTGGGAGAGAGAAGAGAGATAAAGATAAGTGTAAAGTGAGAGATTAGTTTAGTGTAGAAACAGATTTTAGTAATAGTAGAGAAACAATAAAAAGAAAAACTTGTACAATACCTCCAACCTATAGAAGAAAAGGATAGAAGGTTAGAGTAAAGTAAGTGTGGGGTCAGTATCTCCACACCCGGTCAATGAGTAAAATGCAATATATAAACTGAGAATCAACTTAGAAAATCTGAAAAAACAAGTGCAAATACAAAAACAAGGACAACATTTTTCGTAAATGAAAGGCCTGATAAACAACTACGCTTGCAGTAACAAATACAACAGTTAACCTATGCAGATCCATGAGGGATGGGAGTAAGGCTAGTGAGGTAGCTCCTTTTATGGGGAGTTTTGCTGCCTATGCCAAGGTATTAAGTGTGTAGGGCCTCTTCGGGAGAGTCAGGGGTTAGCTCCCTCATTATTAGTCCCATCATCTCTAGGGTAAAAGCCCACGGGGATAAAGGGGATATTAGATATAGCCTCTTTATGAGCGATTGGTGGACGGGGAGAATTGGGGGCCCAGCAATTCAATTACATAGTGTAGTAGACAGGTTATAGTATGTATAGTGGACTATAGTATTGTATGAACGCTGGGTATTAGATCATAAAGGTCAGGATGCTCAAGGGTTATGGATATTATAAGCTAGTATTAACCTAAACGAGGTTACTGGGCATATATGAGATATCTTGCTGTAGGATCAGGGAAACTAGGAGGGCTGTGCCCTCAAGTATCTATGTCTGACTAGTATTAATCTAAGAACTACCAACTTAATTATGTGATGGTGTGGGACATCACCAAGGACCCCTGGCAGTAGCAAATTCATGGCAGTCTCCTTATACAGTGTACATTCATTAGATTACAGAACATATAAAGCCTCAATTTAGGTAGTTGTAATGGGAAAAAGAACCATTAACAATCAAACATTAACAGTCAAACCAGGCCATTTCAGGATACAGCATCTCCGGTGGCATAGTCTGTACAGTAGAGAAATAGTGACATGCTGTACCTCTGGAATATTTGAATCTGGTGTTAAAGGATCTAAAGGCTGGAATTTTCAAGTGTCCCTTGTGCGGGAGGGGCCCCCAGAGCCTTGCGAAGGGAAGTCCTGAGAGGAAGCCCCAGAGGACTCCGGGTGCTGGATATTTATGTCAAGTGTCCTGCAAAACTCAGATAGGTCGTTTGGGGACCTGTAAATAGCCTGAGCACCATTTTTGGAAGCCATCAAACACACCGGGAAGCCCCACTTGTATTGTATCCCATTGGCCTGGAGTTCTGAGGTGATAAATTTGAGATCCCTTCTTTTCTGTAGCGTGATTAGGCTGAGGTCAGAGAAGATTTGTATAGGGATTCCTGCGTGGGTGAAGTTTTTGATGTTTCTTGCTTTTAGTGTGATTGATTCCTTGTCCTTGTAGCTAAGGAACTTAACAATTATGTCTCTAGGTGGGGCCTTAGGTGGGGGCCTGGGTCTAAGGGCCCTATGAGCTCTCTTGATAGGTATGTTTGGCGAATCAGGTGTGCCTTTCAGCGTGCGGAATAAGTCCTGCAAATAACCCTCCAAGGCCTTTGGGGAAACGGATTCAGGGGTCCCCCTTATCCTAATGTTATTGCGACGCCCCCTGTTGTCTAAATCCTCAACTTTTGAGAGTAAAAATTGGATATGTTCTTCATGGTCACTGAGCAGTTGAGAGTTAGTGGTAACTGTTGTTTGAAGGGTATCATGTTTGGCCTCTAAGGCCTGTACTTGCTGGGTAACCTGGGTTATGTCCTTCTTTATGTCACCGAACAGAGACCTCATTTCTGAAAGCACTTTATTAATGTCCTCTTTAGAAGAGATGGTATTGAGGTCGTGTCTTGTAAGGTATACTTGTTGTTGTGAGGTCTCTGTAACAGGTAGTTCATCAGCCATGTGAGTGGGGGAGGGGGGTCTGGAATCTGAGGGTTCTAAGTTAGGTGGTGAAACTCTAAGAAAGTTAGTGAGGCTTGAGGACTTAAGACCTTTTTCAGGTTTATTGTTATGTTTCCTGCTGGCCATGTTGTACAATAAATATTAAACCAGTGAGCAACCTGTGAGAGTGGCAGGGAGAGCCGGTCTGTTAAATGATTCAGGCAGGTAAGCCTATATGGGCCCCACGAGGCTCTAGATAGTAGGGGTAGTGTAATCAGACTGCGATCAGTGGCCTAGGGCAAAATACCAGAAGAGAGCCTCTGCTGTGTTGTCTGTCCCTTGCAATGTTATGCTATGCCCCGGGTTGAGAATTTAATATGAAGGCTGTTTTTCCCATGTAAGCTCCGTGTTGCAGGCGTGTGGAGCGTAAGGTGTGGGGCTAGTTTAGTAAGGAGGTCTCTTACCGGCTTCCACTGCTGTTCATGAGGTCTCCGGTAACGCTCTCTTAGCCTCTGGGAGAGCCACCATGTGTCCTCTTCTTCTGTGATGCGGTGCAGCCGCCAGCGGACGAGACCGCCAATGGCGAGGTTCAGAGCGAAGCGACTCGTGATCTCCCACACCGGGTCACTGTGTGAGTGTGTGCAGTCGCGATGTCCTCAGAATGTAATCAGGGGAGCAAAGTTTGCTCAGTAGTCGGTTCGCCTCCTCCGTGTCGCAGTAAAGAGCCGATGCAGGTTAGGCCGCAATTTGTCAGCCTCGATGTGCAGGCACAAAAAGTACAGCTCCGAGATGTTCTCAGCCCCCAGAGAGGTGCAGGGTATTGTTGTGGGGAGATCTGCAGTAAAAGTTGTCAAATCTTAGGATGTTGATAGTGAGTTATAAGCATTAACCGGGTGTGGAGCATCAGAGCCAATTTTTATGCTGCCATCACCCTGCGTGGCCAGGCTCCGCCCTCCAATGTAGACATATTTTATAGTATAAATATATAGAGAGAGTAATTTTAACTTTTTTTTTATTTTTAGTAAGCAAAAAGTTCTATATTTGTTATTATATAGTATTACATTATATTAGTATGTGCAAGAACATGACAAAAAACTGTGCAAGGAGCCACACAAATGGCTCTTTCCAACAGGTTCAATGTGTAGAAGTTTTAAGGGACACTGTACACTAGATTTTTCTTTGCATAAATGTTTTGTAGATGATCCATTTATATAGCCCATCTGGGGGTGTATTTGTAAAAATGTATAGTTTTGCTTATTGTTAAATAACATTGTGCTGATTTTCAGACCTTAACCTAAGCCCCAAAATTTTAGATGTATACTGATGTCTACATATTCCTGCTTGCTTCTGTTTGTGTATTGTGTCTTTTCATATGCATTGAAGGGGGGAGGGTGTCTGCTCTTCATCCTTTCTTAGCCCATCTGAGTGGGTGTCCCAGCCTAACCTCACCAACAGTGCTAAATTGGGAGCTTCTAAGTAAATTTTTATAAGGTTTTATACTGGATTTTTATATCAGTATCTGTGCATATTCTTCTTTATAGTAGTGTCTTTTACATGCAGTTATATGAAAATTGGTGCAACCAGTCCCTTTAAGTAAAAAATATTGATTAGAATTAAGGTGTTAAATTGTCTCTATGTAAGGTATAGCCAGTGTTTTTGTGAGCTGAATGCATTTGAAAAGCATTAAATAAATGGTTTATTGTGAAGTTTTCTAATGTTTAGAAATGTTATTGATTTAAAAAAACCAACAAACTGCCTGGAAATGCCCATCACAAGGGAATTCTGATGGTTTGGAATGGAATCGCTTAAAGGGGGTTAAATATAGTGTGTCAAAAAAATGAACTGTTCTTACAAAAAAGCAATGTTTTTAAAATGATTTTTCTATTTGTCGTGAAGCCTTATTATACCTTGTAATAAACAGTGTGTCATCTACACTATTACTACTTCTTTTGGTCATCTTCTTTTTGAGAAGTACTGATCTATAAGTCTTGGTTCATAACCCTTATTTAGAAATCAATTTTTCAACACAAGGGATTCTCTATCATATGTTTCTACATCTGTACAATTCCGTCTGACTCATTGGAATTGTCCAAACGGTATATTATGAATCCACTTGCGATGGTGGCCACTTTTAGCATTGAGTTATTCATTAGTGTCAGTTTCTTTATGATACAAACTGATTATAATCATATTCTCCCTGTGATCAATATAAATCCAGGAAAGTTATTTTACCTCTACTATGAGATTCTGTAAACTTTAAGTTCAGTAAATTACAATTGACATAGTGGACCAGACCTGGCATTTCCTCTTCCTGTCCCTGCCAGATAATTAGGATGTTGTCTAGTTAGCGACACCATTTCACTATCTGGGGTGAATATGGGTTGTTAGAAAAGATAAACATCTTTTCCCACCACCCCATAGAGTCGCAAAATTAGGAGCAAACTTGGTACCCATTGCCGTACCCGTTGTTTGTAAATAGAACCTATCTTCAAAAGAAAATAATTTCGCTTCAAGATACATTCAATACTATATTTAATAAAGTCTCTTTGTCTGAGTTCAATGTAGTTATACTTCTGAAAATAATATTCACCAGCTATTAGCCCTAAGTTATGTGGAATAGCAGTATAAAGGGAAGTCACATCTAAAGTAATCTGCATATACTCTTCCTTCCACGCACTGTAATGCACTTACCTGTACTAATGCTGCAGAGGGTACTCCTGCATTTTGATGTTTTTTTCTTCTTCAGAGGCAGTTTTTGGTAGAAAAGTTCTTCAGGCAGCTGTTTCAGTTTGATTCTTCTGCTTATAATTTCAGTTTTTTTCTTTTCCATTATAAGATTAAAACTTATGATCTGGGTTGTGGATTAATTTTTTCAGCGGAATTGTCTGTCTTTATTCTTTATCCCTCCCTCTCTAGTGACTCTTGCATGGAGTTCCACATCTTGGGTATTGATATCCCATATGTCACTAGCTCATGGACTCTTGCCAATTACATGAAAGAAAACATAATTTATGTAAGAACTTACCTGATAAATTCATTTCTTTCATATTGGCAAGAGTCCATGAGGCCCACCCTTTTTATGGTGGTTATGATTTTTTTGTATAAAGCACAATTATTCCAATTCCTTTGTTTATGCTTTTTGCTCCTTTCTCTATCACCCCACTGCTTGGCTATTCGCTAAACTGAATTGTGGGTGTGGTGAGGGGTGTATTTGTAGGAATTTTGAGGTTTGGGAGACTTTGCCCCTCCTGGTAGGATTGTATATCCCATATGTCACTAGCTCATGGACTCTTGCCAATATGAAAGAAATGAATTTATCAGGTAAATTCTTACATAAATTATGTTTTTTGTTGAGGTTTTGAAGAGTGAGTGTGCATTTGTAATGCTTTTAATAAATCACATTTTTGTATGTTTACACTTAGAGGAGTCTGCAATCTTTTCTTTGTGCTTATATCTAGAAATATGTATTTACAATAAAAAGTCCATAATCCTGTAAGTGAAGAGCATTGGAATAAGAAATATGTACAGTAAATTTACAATAAAACACATAAATACATATGTACACACATCTATACATATATATATATATATATATATATATATATATATATATATATATATATATATATATGCATACATACACATATTCAGATATACACATGTCTATGTATGCATATATATGTTAAAGCTATATGCAACACTTTTTTGTCAAACAATGTCAGGTAAAACTGAACGAATCAAATGTGCAGAACTAAAATAACAGGTTCCTTGTAAGAGAAAGAGTATTCGAATGATACATTTATATAATTTGTAGCTAGCAGCGTGATATACGATTTATTATGTTTAGAAAGAAACAGTAAACACATGTAGCAGTTTGTTATTACAAACCTAGAAGTGAACAGGTTGATTAATGATTTTGGGATACACTTCTGAGTCTGAAATAAAAGGTAACGGATATGAGCGTTAGAGAAAAAATGAACATCAATATTATGCAGGAGATTAGAGGTGACTGAAAAAGGTATGAATATGATACTTGCACAGAGCGGATCAACGTAGAGGAAAAATAGTCACAATATCAGTAGAAGTTCAGAGATCCCAGCAGCTGAAATGTATACATTTTGTAGTAGGCATAATAAGGGAAAGTACCTGATAAGAAAGTAATGAAGTTACTGCCGTATCAGAGGAACAGCGGCAGGATATAACCTAACATAGAAAGACTTGCATACAAAATAACAAGCAACTTGGATAGAAGGAAAGGGCCTTATAATGGAAATAGCCCTTCCCCTAATTAAAGGAACAGGCATGATAGAAATATATAACAAACAACTACCATATTTTTTTTGACCTTACAACTTTTTAAATATTTTTGTAAAATATTTTTTTAGCAGATATTGTTTATAGGAGTGTAACTGTACTATTATATGTATTTATGTTGTGTTTAATGCATTTTTTTTTCTTAGCCTACCCTTTAAGCAAGATTGCGCTAACTGACCAACGTAAAACGCGATTCTCTTAATTCTCGTTTTTTAAAACAATACCAAGGTAGGCTCTGGAGCAGTAATGCACTACTGGGAGCATGTCATTTTACAATACCTTTACAAGGACAGTCTAGACCAGTTCTTCAAGTTCTAGTTCTTCAAAAAAATTCCCCCAAGACCCAGTGCCATGATACTACATACTGTACCTTCACAACCCTATTTTTATGCTTGGTCTGAAAGTAATATAAAACAAGATAGCTGCAATTTTTGGCAAAGCGACTTAAATGTATGCATACTTTATTCCTGATTGTAGTCAAACTTGAAAGTGTTGTAAAAGGTAATCACACACACTCTCATACAACACACGACACACCACACACACTCTCATACAACACACGACACACCACACACACTCTCATACAACACACACACACCACACACACTCTCATACAACACACACACACCACACACACTCTCATACAACACACACACACCACACACTCTCATACAACACACGACACCCCACACACACTCTCATTCAACACACACACCACACACACTCTCATACAACACACACACACCACACACTGTCATACAACACACCACACACTCTCATACAACACACCACACACTCTCATACAACACACACTCTCATACAACACACACACTCTCATACAACACACACACCACACAATCTCATACAACGCACACACACACACACCACACACTCTCATACAACGCACACACTCTAATATAACACACACACACCACACACACTCTCATACAACACACACACACACCACACACTCTCATACAACACACCACACACTCTTATACAACACTCACACACCACACACTCTCATACAACACACCACACACTCTCATACAACACACGCACACCACACACACACACCACACACTCTCATACAACACACTCACCACAAACTCTCATACAACACATACACACAACACACTTTCATACTACACACACACCACACACTCTCATACAACACACACAAATACTCTCATACAACACACACACACACACCACACACTCTCATACAGCACACACACTCATACAACACTCACACACACCACACACTCTCATACAACACACACACCACTCACTTTCATACAACACACTCACCACACACTCTCATACAACACATACACACCACACACACTCATACAACACACTCACACCACACACTCTCATACAACACATACAAACACTCTCATACAACACACACACACACCACACACACACCATACACACACTCTCATATAACACACACGACACACTCTCATACAACACACACACACCACACACACACTCTCATATAACAAACACGACACACTCTCATACAACACACACACACCACACACACACTCTCATATAACACACACGACACACTCTCATAATACAACACACTCAAACACCACACACTCTCATATAACACACCACACACACACTCTCATACAACACACTCAAACACCACACATACTCTCATACAACACACACTCTCCTGTAACACACAAACTCAGTAAACATGGTGTTGCGACACAGTAATGGGTCCTGACCAGTGGTTTGAAGAACCCTGGTCTAGACTCAATACTTATTCTTTAATACTTATTGTTACATACCAGACAAGCATATTGCAACTGGTTCCACATCTATAAGCTCGTAAGAAGCACTTGAAACTTTTAAATAATCATTGTTTGTCATCAGCCAAAAATGGTCGCCAGGCTACGCCCACAGCTTTCTTCTTGTCCAGTTAGCGGTTTTCTTGTATGATAGTTTAGCAGTTCATATTTAATATTTTTCAGTTAGCTATTTCAAATTGCACAAATCAGTGTATTCAAGTAGACAAACATATTCACAAGTCGATTGTGATTGGAGAAGTGCAACATACTAAAATACACATGCAATAGTTGGGAGGAGCTTGCCTGCCATTTTCAGCTCATAACAAATGAAGAATATTTAAATGTTTCATGTACTTCTTACAACCTTTTATATGTGAGACCAGCTTCTCTGGTATGTAACAATAAGTAATCAACATTATGTATTGGGTCTAGACTGTCTCTTTAAGTAACACGTTAATTATCTAGCTATTGCATTTTATATGCATATACATATTTCTTTATTCACCATATTTCATCCTATTACACTAATGGAATCCTGGAGACGTTTCAGGCTTATAATAAAGAATAAATTATCATTGTCACAAGAATTTCAGATAAATGACAAAGTTCTGATAAAACAAAAAGCTTGATGACAATTGAAAATTGTATTGTGCTATTCCTCACACTATGCCATCCATCTCTAAAGGGATATGAAACTCAAAATTTAAACATTCATGTTTCAGATAGCGCATGCATTTTAAGACACTTTTCAATTAACTTTTATCAAATGTACGTTGTACTCTAGGTATTCTTTGTTTAAAAACATATGTACTAATCCTCAGCAGCAATATATGACTGGGAGCTAGCTGATGTTTTGCAGCTACACACAAATGCCACTTGTCATTGGCTCACCAGATGTGTTCACCCAGCTTCCAGTCATGTATTGCTATTCTGGAGCTGCCTTAAACTATATGCAGGGGTTAAACACATAGTTACATGCAAGCAATGGAGCGATAATAAAATGCTCTTACTCTTTAAAGAGTTTTCATTTGGAACTTTTCTGCACCTTGAATCACCATTTTGAAATAAATCAGTTAAACATCACAGATTGTTTTGTATATACTTTATAAATCAATATTTCTATATATAAGACCTCTAACACAGCTGAAATGGAAGCAGTTATATATAACAAATAACTCAATGGACTTCTGCCTTTTTTTCAACCTCATCTACTATGTAGATATGTGCGTTGGTCTACTGAGGGTGGCTTTCATTACCTTGCAAAAACTACAAAGAAATGTAATTTCAATATTTTTCCTAGTTAAAAGTAGAAAATCCATATCTTACTCTACCTAACCATCAAAACAAACATATTCAGTGAGTTGGATAGCAGTAGGGTTGCAATACTGGTTGAAAAAATTAAAGGGACAGTCTAGTCCAAAATAAACTTTCATGATTCAAATAGGGCATGTAATTTTAAACAACTTTCCAATTTACTTTTATCACCAATTTTGATTTGTTCTCTTGATATTCTTTGTTGAAAGCTAAACCTATGTGGTTCATATGATAATTTCATAGACCTTGAAGGTTGCCTCTTCTCTCAGGGCATTTTAACAGTCTTTCACCACTAGAGGGTGTTAGTTCATGTGAGTCATATAGATAACACTGTGCTCACGCACATAGAGTTACCTAGAAGTCAGCACTGATTGGCTAAAATGCAAGTCTGTCAAAAGAACTGAAATAAGAGGCAATTTTCAGAGGCTTAGATACAAGGTAATTACAAAGGTAAAAAGTATATTAATGTAACTGTGTTGGTTATGTAAAACTAGGAAATGGGTAACAAAGGGATTATCTTTCTTTTAAAACAAAAACCATTCTGGTGTAGACTGTCCTTTTAAAAAGAGCTAATTTTTGTCACATAGGAAAAATAACAGTCAGACCGAAATCAAATTTGATAAGTGCTATACAAATTGGTCTAGAATGCATTTCCTAGTATGACACTCCCTTTTTTATCTATGGCGATTGAAGAGATATTATTAGTTCCAAGATTTTTTCCCGTTCAGTAAACAATTGTTCTCAAATGCTAACGTCTCTAAAATATCTCACTATATGTAAATAACATTTATGAAACTGGATAACACGGAAAATGCAGATTTAAAGGGGCAATATTAAAACATGCAGGATTGAAATTCATAGTTCAACAATAAAAAGCACATAAGCATTTTATTTGTATTTTATTATGTCCTTTTAAAGAAGCTTGATAATTATACTTTTTATTATTGCACAAGATAAGTATTTATCCATGTTTAAAATATATCATCATAGTGACCCAGACAGAATATGAATATTTCACCACTCCAGCACAGAAGATCAAACTATAAGATTTCTTTACTTGGAACTGTAAAGTGGTCATTTATCTTGTTTCCTTTCCTTTGGGGAAAGATAAGTTGGATGAGGGCCTAGGTTCTATCAGTCTAGAATAGTTTTAATTTAAATTCCCTTAATACTAACAAAACAAAAAAATGGATGTTCACTTGCAGAGCAATTCTATAGAGCCTACAAATTGGGACAAAGTTTTCTCAAATAAAAACACAGAGGATAAATAGAAAACATTACCACATGGTTATAAAAGTGAAAGAAGTAAACACAAGTCAATGTGGTTAAATACAAATGTGTTTTTAAATTAGGAAAAAAACAGGTTCACCACTGTACAGGAATTAGTCTGCTCTCCCAAGAAAAAGCAAACTTACCTTGTACCTGTGTATGCTTACTTTGTTCCTGAGACCAAGCATACTTACCTTGTAAGTGGGAGTGCTCACCTTGTTCCAGAGACAAAGCATACTTAGCGGATACCTGTGTATGCTTACTTTGTTCCAGAGACGCATATTTACCTTGTAATTGTGAGTGCTCACCTTGTTCCAGAGACAAAGCTGTTAGAATACTTAGCGGATAGTTGTGTATGCTTATCTTGCTCCAGAGATCAAGCATACTTACCTTGTATGCATATGCTCACTTTGTTCCAGAGACAATCATACTTACCTGATACCTGTGTATGCTCACCTTGTTCCAGAGACCAAGCATACTTACCTTGTATCTGCATATGCTCACTTTGTTCCAGAGACAAGCATAATTACCTAATACCTGTGTATGCTCACCTTGTTCCAGAGACCAAGCATAATTATCTTGTCATTGTGTCACCTGGTTCTTGAAAGCCAAACAGTCTTGCTTGATACCTATGCCTGCTGTACCTATCTGGTATCTCGTGACAGTCTCACTAACAGTACTGCTGGGTATCCTGTGCCTGCTGAGAAATCTGTGTCTACCATGCCAGTGACAGCCTTCTTCAAACCAACTATGCCTGCTGTACCTATCTGGTATCCTGTGACAGTCTCACCAACAGTACCCGCTGGGTATCCTGTGCCTGCTGAGAAACCTTTGTCTACAATTCCAGTGACAGCATTCCTCAAACCAGCTGTGTCTACTGCACCTATCTGGTACCCTGTGACAGTCCCACCAACAGTGCCTGCTGAGAAACCTGTATCTGCATTCCTCTCACTAGCTGTGCCTTCAGTACCTACCAGGTATTCTGTGACAGCCTCACCCTTTAATGTTCAATTTAAACACCAGTGCCAAATGTTCTTTGTTATTGCAAACTACTTAACATATTCAGAACCTTAATGTACAGAGTGGTTCTGTGTGTGTAGCGCTCAACTCACCGCTCCCAATGCGATGACTGCAGGGGGTGGAGAGATCAGTCCTACAGACGGCTCAAAGGAGAGTGGGTGTAATTTTTGAATGTCCCTTTATGCAGCCCCAAAAAAATAAGTCTGCCAACTTACAAAGCAAGTGTAAAGATATCCAGTGAAGGGGCGCACCACAGAGACACTCAGTCCAACGTAAAAGTTACTATTCATTTATTTCGGCACAAATGTAAAAGCATATAGTCAGGCACGCAGGCCCAGCAGGCTCACAGGTAAAAACATAACACAGGTGTGTCAGATAGTCAAGCAGACATGTTTCGTGAGCATGCTCACTTGTTCACTGCATATTGGGCTAGTCTGACACATCTTTACTTATACCATGATTTTAAAGACACAGTGTGATTTAGAGTGATTTATATAATGGTATAATTATCAATGGACTCTAGACTGTATACTAAAATTTATAAACACTATATATCAAACAGTAAATGAATGTAAGTCAAACAATTAGTTTAGAATATATAAACCTATCACTCATGATAGTTAAATAATTCTGTTAAGTGTTTATAAAGGGAATATTTACTGCTGTTTGCAGTTATAAAATTTATGTATACCTCTCCCGCTGTATGAATTTTTTTTTTGTTTCACCAGTTATAACACATATCGAAAAAATTGTCCTAATTTAAACCTTTGAAATTTAGAGACAATATGAGGAATATATAAATCCAATGAATAAATAAATGGGCGGAGGGGATATTTTGTAGTGGTCTGTGATTACATGCAAAGAAGAAATGCAATTATTTAAGTAAATAAATCAAGGTCCCTCCTCATATTTAAACCTTGAGGGTTGCTTGTCTTAAGTGAAAAAATCCAATAGACCTCTTGTTTATTTAGTTTATCCTCCCTGTTGCCTCCCCTTCTCCAATGGGGTACATGATCAATTCCTTGTAAGGTTAAACTAGACATGTCTGAATCATGAAGACTTTTAAAATGTCTTGAGATTGGAGTGTCTGATTTCTCATCTTTCCCAGATCGTAAATGTTCTAAGAACCTGTCTTTGATAGGACGCTTCGTTTTACCTACATACTGACAATTGCAAATTGTGCATGTCAAAAGATAAACCACATGTGTGGTGTTACAGTTGATGAAAAAATTTATCTTGTGATCATTTTTTGTTGTACTAGAATGAAAAGTGTTACCCTCTAATGCATGTTCACAGGTTGTGCAATCTCTTCTTCTGCATTTATAAAAGCCTTTCTTTCCTTGGAGCCAGTTGGTATTAGTTTTATTCATCATATCAGAAGGTGATAGATGATTGGCTAAGGTTTTACCTCTCCTAGGTATAAAGTTTATTCCCTGCTGCACTATCTCCTTCAGGATGGGATCTGTGTACAAAATGGGAACACTTTCCCTTATTATATCACAGATTTTGTAGTAGTCTGTACTGTAGGTAGTTATGAATTTAGGTGCAGTAGTCATGGCTTGCTTCTCTTTCTTTCTATATCTGAGTAGATGTTCTCTAGGGATGTCTTTTATACTCTCTTTCGCTTCATCTAGAATATCATCAGTATAGCCTCTTTGTCTTAATCTATTGGTGATTATATTGCTATTTTCCTCATATTGTTCTTCATTAGTGCAATTTCTTCTTGCCCTAATGTACTCCCCCTTAGGGATGCCCTTAAGTACATGTTTGGGATGGCAAGATTTGAATGATAACAGAGTATTGCCTGCAGTGGGCTTTCTGTAAAGGCTGGTTTCAATTTTATTCTCTGTCATATTGGCAGAGATTTTTAATTGACCTATTAATAGATTTCAAAAGAAAGCAAAGGAGGGATCTATTGCAAGAGATGAAAGAAGTGCAAATACAATTACGAGAATTTCAAAAAGAAAAAGAATTCAAAGAATATGATAAAAAATTTGAACAGTCAATGATTAGTTTCAGACAGGAACTTTGGCATTTTAAATCGAATAAAATGTCAAGAGATAAAAAGGATTACGAATTAAATCAAGTATACAAATGGTCATATGAGGAATACTCAAGGAATAAATTCAGGTCACATAAATCAGGCAGACAGAATCCTAACAAGAAGGGATCTGGCAAACAAAAAGGAAAATCAGTCACATTCTCAGACACTGAATATGAGATAGACTCATCAGATAATGAGAACACAGAAGAATGTGCTACAGCAGTATTTCATTCGTTACAGGAAATGGAGCCAGAAGAAGGTACTAGTGAGAAGTCAAAAAACGGGGAAGGTACAATTGCAGGAACAGCAAGAAAAAAACACATAGAGGAAGAAGAGGCAAAAGCAACAACAAGAAAAACAAAAATAAAGCCCAAGATGTCCGGTCAGGTCAAACAGGGATACAGGGGCAAGTCCTTCCACAAGAAATATGTGACAAGATCACAAGGACAGAAAAAACAGACCTGAATTTAAATGTCATAAATTTGTCTACTGTTCCTTTAAATGAAACTCAAATCTCTCTCTTATCCAAAGGTCTCAATTTTGTTCCCTCCGCACACTTTAACCTATTTGAAACTGTGTTAGATGTGAATCGATACGTGCGTAAGCTTACTCTACAGAAACATTTTTATGGGATGAGTGAGCAGGAGTCTAACAAAACTGAGACCAAAAAAACAACAAATAATGAAATTTCAGATAATCTGTTTTCTTTTTCTGAATTGTGCACTATCAATGATTTAAATGAATTAATGGGGGAAGGTGATACATCCAATAGTGATATTTCTAAAGAATTAGAGGCCAGATGTGATCATGTAAAGAAGAAAAGCTCTTTTTACCCTGTACATGCCCGTCCAAAAGCTTTGGACATCTTTCAAAAAACAATTGAGGAAAAACTCACTATGCTTAGTGAAAAATTTAAAGAAACCAAATAACTCCTCTAATTTAACAGCCAGTGAAAAAAATGCATTAAAAAGTTTATCTGATAATGAATCAATCCTCATTAGACCATCAGACAAAGGGGGAAATGTCGTTATTCTGAATAAAACAGACTATATAATGGAGGCTAGGAGGCAACTGGATGATAAAGAGGTATATAGCAAACTACAGAATAATCCCACGAAGTTATACAAACATGAATTGGTGGGTATTGTTTTGTTTGCAAAACATAACAATATAATAAGTGCTGCTACTAAAGATGCACTCATACCCTCTCATCCAGTTGCCCCCATCTTCCATTATTTTCCAAAAATACATAAGGATCCTGTGTGTCCTCCAGGGCGTCCCATCATCGCAGGGATTGGTTCTCTTAATGAACCTCTCAGTGATCTGATAGACACCTTTTTACAACCCCTAGTCAAAGGACTCTTAACCCATATACAAGACACAACTGCTATCTTGACAAAATTAGATAAAGTAAGATGGGAATCCAGTTTCAGATTTTTAGTGGTGGATGTCACCTCTCTCTATACCTGTATACAAAACAATAAAGGTATGGTTGCAATAGAATTTATTCTTGACTCATATAGTGAATATGACTCAGCCACTAAGACTTTTATTCTAAGAGCTATTGAGTATCTCCTAACGCATAATTTTTTTATGTTTGGCACTGAATTCTTTCTCCAAAGGCGTGGTACAGCTATGGGGGCAAAGTTTGCCCCCTCCTATGCCAACCTCTTTATTGGGTGGTGGGAGCTGCGCCACGTCTTTGGAGAGAGAAATCCATTCAGGAATAAAATAAAGCACTTTTATAGGTACATTGATGACCTGTTTTTTGTATTTGAGGGTAGTGAATCTGAAGCAGACTCCTTTTGTGAGTTCATGAATCACAATGACGATGGAATCAGACTTGTAGGAGAGAACAATGCAGAAACCATTAACTTCCTAGATTTAAAAATCTCTGCCAATATGACAGAGAATAAAATTGAAACCAGCCTTTACAGAAAGCCCACTGCAGGCAATACTCTGTTATCATTCACATCTTGCCATCCCAAACATGTACTTAAGGGCATCCCTAAGGGGGAGTACATTAGGGCAAGAAGAAATTGCACTAATGAAGAACAATATGAGGAAAATAGCAATATAATCACCAATAGATTAAGACAAAGAGGCTATACTGATGATATTCTAGATGAAGCGAAAGAGAGTATAAAAGACATCCCTAGAGAACATCTACTCAGATATAGAAAGAAAGAGAAGCAAGCCATGACTACTGCACCTAAATTCATAACTACCTACAGTACAGACTACTACAAAATCTGTGATATAATAAGGGAAAGTGTTCCCATTTTGTACACAGATCCCATCCTGAAGGAGATAGTGCAGCAGGGAATAAACTTTATACCTAGGAGAGGTAAAACCTTAGCCAATCATCTATCACCTTCTGATATGATGAATAAAACTAATACCAACTGGCTCCAAGGAAAGAAAGGCTTTTATAAATGCAGAAGAAGAGATTGCACAACCTGTGAACATGCATTAGAGGGTAACACTTTTCATTCTAGTACAACAAAAAATGATCACAAGATAAATTTTTTCATCAACTGTAACACCACACATGTGGTTTATCTTTTGACATGCACAATTTGCAATTGTCAGTATGTAGGTAAAACGAAGCGTCCTATCAAAGACAGGTTCTTAGAACATTTACGATCTGGGAAAGATGAGAAATCAGACACTCCAATCTCAAGACATTTTAAAAGTCTTCATGATTCAGACATGTCTAGTTTAACCTTACAAGGAATTGATCATGTACCCCATTGGAGAAGGGGAGGCAACAGGGAGGATAAACTAAATAAACGAGAGGTCTATTGGATTTTTTCACTTAAGACAAGCAACCCTCAAGGTTTAAATATGAGGAGGGACCTTGATTTATTTACTTAAATAATTGCATTTCTTCTTTGCATGTAATCACAGACCACTACAAAATATCCCCTCCGCCCATTTATTTATTCATTGGATTTATATATTCCTCATATTGTCTCTAAATTTCAAAGGTTTAAATTAGGACAATTTTTTCGATATGTGTTATAACTGGTGAAACAAAAAAAAAATTCATACAGCGGGAGAGGTATACATAAATTTTATAACTGCAAACAGCAGTAAATATTCCCTTTATAAACACTTAACAGAATTATTTAACTATCATGAGTGATAGGTTTATATATTCTAAACTAATTGTTTGACTTACATTCATTTACTGTTTGATATATAGTGTTTATAAATTTTAGTATACAGTCTAGAGTCCATTGATAATTATACCATTATATAAATCACTCTAAATCACACTGTGTCTTTAAAATCATGGTATAAGTAAAGATGTGTCAGACTAGCCCAATATGCAGTGAACAAGTGAGCATGCTCACGAAACATGTCTGCTTGACTATCTGACACACCTGTGTTATGTTTTTACCTGTGAGCCTGCTGGGCCTGCGTGCCTGACTATATGCTTTTACATTTGTGCCGAAATAAATGAATAGTAACTTTTACGTTGGACTGAGTGTCTCTGTGGTGCGCCCCTTCACTGGATATCTATTCAGAACCTTGTATTTGACTGATCTGCGTACAGCCTATGTTTTTGTGATCTTCAATCTGAACTACCAACTGTTCTTTGCTTATCTGTCAGTAAAGCTTTCAAAAATACATTGTTCTGTGTATCTGTTGCTGCATTCTGAGTTCCACACACACTAATCTCCTCACAAAAAGATGGAACTGAATGCAGTTACTCAAACTGTACGTGCACAGCTGAAATGGAAGCAGTCATATATAACAAATGACTCAATGGACTTCTGCCTTTTTTCAACCTCATCTACTATGTAGATATGTGCCTTGGTCTACTGGGGGTGGCTTTCATTACCTTGCAAAAACAGCAAAGAAATGTCATTTCAAATTTTTACAGCCAATTTTTATCTTTAACACTGATTCAGTAGAATTTTTGGGCTTAATCTTAACACCTGGATGTCAGGTTTTTTTCCCCTGCTTTGTTTGCCATGTGCTGCTGGCAGCCATTTTACTCACCTCTCTTGCTGACTCTAGTGCATAGTGTGTGATGCTGCTCATTTCCTGCATGCCCTTTTATGGCCAGACTGGTGTACATCATCCATGTGAGACAGGTTGCAGTCTCAGAATTGTGATGTCATCACTTATTATTTAAAGGGCCTCTGTTCAGTATGCTTTGCCCTTGCGTTGTCTCAGACCTGTTTTTGAGAGTTCCTGTTCCTGTGTATTACCTGGCTGTCTGACGTCCCTCCTGGTTCCTGATCCCTGGCTTGTTCCTGACTCTGCTGTTCTCCTTGTTCCTGATTCCGGCTCGTCTGACTACTCGCTTTGGCTCCTGACTCGGCTCGTCTGACTACCTGCTCTGGTTTTGACTCCTGGCTTGTTATTTGACTTGTGGACTTTTTATTATTTTTTGCTATTAATAAAGGTGTGATTATTTTTGCACTTCTCGTCTCAGTCTGATTCCTGGCACCCTGACACTGGAGAGATTTATTTTGATTCAAAGAAAATTGGAGCTATAATAAACTGTCCCACTCCAGACAGTAATAGAGCCATTCAACGCTTTGTGGGCTTCGCAAAATACTCTAAACCATGAAGATGCTCCTAGTTCCTCAGAAACTATCCACCACCCAGCATTCACAATTCAGAACAGTAAGGTCGATATTACAAGTTTCACAGCAAATCTAAATTTAATGCTAGCGAAATGCTTTTTGCGCATCTCTGGATCCGCTCGTATTACAAGTTTGAAAAAATGTTTTTTTGCTACCAATATCTACCAGTCTTGATAAAGGCCTATTACAAGGCTGAAATGCATTGACATATATGGTAAGCTTAGCTCTGATATTTTCCACTATCTATAGCAATATTCCACTATTGGAAAGCACATTAAGGGAAGTTTTAACTAACCCTGGATCTTCCCCAATGTTTTTTAAAATTCACTCTTTCATAGGAGTGATCACTTATCAATTTTATCTGACTCACAGTTTTTGACTCACAGCTTATAAGCACGTAATCTCTGTTTTTGGATATTTTTGAAAATTCTTTTTTTGCATTTGTATCATTTTTATTATTCTCACCATTTTTCACTTTTTTCACATTTTTTATACATATTTTATACACATTTTTATTTTATTTTTTATATTTTTAAAATTTTTAGATTTTTATTTTTTAGATTTTTACAATCAACCTTATTCTGTGTTTTTTTGACCACTTTTTTCATCACTTTTGAGGACATTAATTTGGCACCCGTTTTTTCACCATTGGATATTTCACATATGGATAACACCACTATATAATTCACTCACAGGTGCATCACGAGGAGAACATTAACTATCCTACCATTTGGACTTTTTATACCAACCACGTGGTTTTGGACACTAACATCAGTTGAATCCTTTATCAGGATTTTATCGGTTTCTATTCTGACAGCAACTTATATATTTTTAGCTACTTTTTTGGGCTCCATTTATCATTGCAATTCTCCTACATTTACGCCTATAAATACGCCGGCGTAAATTCTCTCCTATGTATTAAAACAAAATACGACTAAAAAAACTGATTTTCGACCGAAATATCCGACCACTCTATTCTATCTCGCCAAGGCGCACATGTGCGCCGATTGAAGCTTAAAACAGCGCTTTTTCGGTCGTATTTTCATCAAATCGACTAACAGATCGCCAAATTTCATATTTATCACTATTTTGCGCCATGGGAGAACCTAATATTCTCCTACAATTACGCCCTCCAAAGTTCTCCATATCCACTGAGGAGAACATTTCATTTACTTCATTTTTTGTGAGAGAGAAGATGGAATATTTTCTGCTGTTGGCTGCTATTTCTTTGGCAAGGGGCCGTGAAAATCGTCTTGATGATGGTAATATGCCCATACGGAGACGCCAAAGAGTGCCTAGAGTTTTTTTACCCCGGTGTGGACTACAGGCATTGTCTGATAAGGAGATAAAGCAAAGATTTCGTATAAATAGGGAGAGTATTATAAATCTTTACTCTCTGATCCAAAATGACATAGACCCTAGGACAAGAAGAACAAGGGCGATACCTGGACTTTTAAAATTATTAGCAGTTTTGCATTTCTTGTCAACTGGTTCATTTCAGGCAGTCTCTAGTGCTGTGGTGGGCATTAGCCAGCCTTCATTTTGCAGGCATCTAAGAATTGTTTTAAAAGCAGTTTTGAAACATCTGAAGAAGTTTATTTTTGTACCCAGGAATGTGCAAGAATGGCACACAGTTAAGGCATCTTTTTATCAAGTAGCTGGTATGCCTAATGTTCTTGGTGCAATTGATTGCACACACATAGCTTTAAGACCACCAGCTTTAAGGGAGGAGCAATACAGGAATAGAAAAAGCTTCCATTCAATGAATGTTCAGGCTGTTTGTGATGCCAACCTCAAAATTTGGGCTGTGCGTTCAGGATTTCCAGGTTCCTGCCACGATTACCATATCCTCAAACAATCAGCATTATTTACATCGTTTGAACGTGGAGACATGCCCCATGGTTGGCTATTGGGTGAGTTTAACTTCATATTTGTTGTTGTTATTGTTTTTATGTTTAATTTTGGTTTTCAACTTTGAAGGACATAGATTTTTAGTTAGATGTATATACACTTTAGACCTTTTTTTTTTGTGAAAATTAATTTTATGATCTTTTCATTTATGTTATTATTTATTTCATTAATTTCTGTATTTCTAAAAGTGCATATAGATTGTTATTCCAATGTAATAATTCTTTTGATTTTTTTATTTGTAGGTGATAGTGGTTATCCGTGTAGGCCTTGGCTTCTGACACCAGTACCATCGCCCCATACACGTGCAGAGATCAAATTCAACGAGTCACACCGTAGTACAAGAAGTGCTATCGAGAGAACCTTCGGTGTGTTGAAGATGAGATTTCGTGTGTTGGACAGGTCAGGGGGAGACTTGCAATACTCACCAGAGAAGTGCAATGACATTATTTTAGTATGCTGCATGTTACATAATATTGCAATATCTCAAGTTAACGATGATGATTTGTGTCTTGAGGATCAACCAGATGACATCTATGTCCCCCAACAAATATTAAACAGGCACACTACTAGGGCCGGTGTTCAAAATCGTATGGAAATTATTGAGAGATACTTTTCATGTAAGTAATTTTTTTTTTTTGGGTGTGGGTGGGGCAAAGAATTAGTATTATATTTCTGGATTGCTAATTATCTTTTACCATTGTATTACAGAAACCACGGATAACACAGGAGTTTTTTGAAAATTGGACAATAACAATCATCACTACTGTTATATAATCAGACAGATGAAAAAAAAAAGTTGTGTTTATTTGTTATTAAAAAATTTTTGTTTTTCTTCTTTTAATAAAAAATTTTTGAACGAACAAACAAACCGCCTTAATTCTTTTTTGTATTTTAAATAACATTTTTATTGTAATAACAAAAACTTGAATACTGAAACATGTAACATTTTTTCTAAAATAACTTAAACTGTAACCAAATTCTAGTGTTTAACTTTTCAACATGAAAAAAAATTGGAACATTAAAGTGCAAAAACAAGAAATATTAATAATTAATTATTGAGTCGGAAATCTTCGATTCAAAATTTCTAATTTCTTTTTGGAATAATCCCTCTTAAATTCGGAATCAGCTTTTAAAATTGCATTTCTTTCTTCTTGTAATCTGATCAGTTCTTTAAAAAATGCACTTTGCTCATTCCTGAACCCCAATGCCATGTCTGTGAGGTTTTGGATATCATTTACCCTGCCTGTGACATCTTCTGGGTTTATCAATTGTTCTGGTCTTTCATCTTCTTCAGAGTCATTGACCATGATATTCTGAGGAGTTTCTAGATTTGGTGGTGTTGGTCCCTCTGATGTTTGTCCCTCAACCTGAGTCTCATCCTCATCTTCTGGACATACCGAATCCTCAACCAGAGGTTCCAAATTGATTTCAACCTGATCTTCTGTATGACATGGAAAATATGTATTATTAATAGGTTAAATTCTTAAAAAAAAAAAAAAATTAACATGACAATTAAATTAGAAGACAACCAACCCTCGAATAATAATATAGAATTGTCCTGCATCGATTGTAGTAAAGCACGAACACCTACAACAACATAAAAATAATATTAGAATATCAACTGCATCGATTTATACAATCAAAATATACATTAGACCACAAGTTATCATCAGTGCTCATCTGGTTTTTAATCATTATTAAAATATATAACAACTATTGTTTGTTTTTTACAAATAACTTACTCTCCCCTTCTTCTCTTTGTACTGTGGATGTGGAGGGTTCTTGGTCTTGTGAGGTGAATTCATTTTCCAAAGGTTGATCCTCTTGTGCATCAATCTCCTCTTCCTGACGTCCCTCATCTTCTTGCTCTAAATAATATAAATATACTTGTATTAAATTTCAATAATTATAGATAAAAACACAATTTCAAATATTTAGATCGATTTCGATAGACAATAGATAGTTATAACACTGACTAGATTAATTTTAATATAGTTCATGTCTCCATTTTCTCCATAATCCTTTTCTGACAAATAAAAATGTAAACTAATCACATTTTTAATATCCAATAGCAGAAATCTACAAAATTAAAGAGATAGTGAGCATATCTACATATACTTTCCATAAAGGAATATCTATTGAATCAAAATAATTACATAATAGATTTCAATAATAAAGATATATAGTTTTTCATTCTCTTTTTTTAAATCATGAACAACAAAATTTTGGTGTCGTTTACATTTAACTTACCTCTAAAATCCATAGTGTCTGCTGGGACATCCAGGCCAACCACAACGGCATCACCCATCCGTGCATAAAGCATCTGTTCAAAGTCTGTTAATTCGGCCCTATATCCAGGGCCTCCACCGGTTCCTTTGGCAGATTGCTTTTCCCTGCAAACCTTTTTCTTTATGTTTTTTCTAATATCCGTTACTCTCTTCCGACAAGCCCGCACATCCTTAGGAAAACTTCCTTCAGCTGAAACAGATCTACTGATTTGTGTCCAAATTGTTCTCTTTCTCTGTGGGTTTACAGTTCTTGCTTGGTACCCAATGATTTCATCGTAGTGTTCGATCACAGCTTCGACCAAAATACAATTCTGCCGATGAGTGAACATGATACTTCTCCCGCTTTTGGTCTTTCCAGCTTGGGAAGATGCCATTGTAAAAATGTGATACAATAGAGCGCAAAAAATAACTAAAGTGTTGATACAAACTGAATAAAGTTTTCTTTTATAACGGTTTCCAAAAAAGTATCTAAATGTAGTTGATGAAAATGGGCGTATACTGTCTGATGTTCTGGAAAGATATGTCGCAGTTTATTTTTAATATGGAATACCTGGATTTCCATTTTTGTTTTTAATAACAATTTTACATGTAAATAAAGATAATTTTGTTATGAATAACAATATTAAATTTAAATATCATTAAATTGTTATATGTATCTTTAATTTTATTTCACCTTATCAACGGATACATGTAACATTTGTTAATGTTGCCCAAAAAATAGTGCTGTTGTGGCGCAGTTCTATACAATGTTTCATTGTTATTAAAATGGATAAAAAAAAACATCAAGTTGTATACTAAAATACGATTCTTGATAATATTTTACAAAATATGTATCCAAATTGAGTGCTATTTGTAAAAATAGGTATTAGCTTACAAAATTGCGCATTTAAAAAAAAAAATTAGTCCCGTCAGTGAGTAGAGATTGAATAATATTTAGAAAATGCCACGATCCAAGAAGTTCTCTATTGGAGAATTATTGATTATTTCTTACACTATGGATAAATATTTTCCAAAAAAAAGGAAAGGGATTTTCACTTTGGACCAGGACACAAGAAACCGAATTCTCTGTGAAATGGTGCGAAGAGTAAGGAGAGTCTCTGGGCAAAAACGAACGAGGAAACAATGTCTGAAAAGATATAACGACTTGTACCGGAGGCAATCGAAAATGCGCACTTTGATAAAGAGTTATCTTAAAAAATGTAAGCAATATAGATATAAATATAGTTTAATTATATAATCTTAAGTATTAAAAATGTATAGTTTTTAATTGGAATATTTTCAATAAGATAAACAAGTTAAACAATTATAGGATTAAAAGATTACCATTGCCTGCAGATAAGTGTGAATGAATCAAGTTTTTATAGGATTTTCAGACAAATTTTTTGTGTGTTTGGATTTTTAAGAATATATTTTCACAAATTTTTTATTTTATATTTTTTAATAGTCAAAAGAAGAAGAGCTCCAAGGTACCTTCTTCCCATTGATACCAATTCTAGTTCTGAAGGGGAATCAGACCCATTGCCCACAGTTTTTATGGATGAAGATAGGACTCAAGACACAGGTATAAAAAATGTAACTGTAATGTCGAGAAAAAAAAATATTCAAAGACAGGTATTAAAGTAAATTTATCTTTTAACTATTTTTTTTTATAATGCTATAGATAATAGCACTCCAAATAATAATGCAATGGATGAGCAAGGAGAAGAAGATATCGATAACATAGAAGGTAATCTAAAAAAAAATTCTTTGAGATTTCTTTAACATATATATTTTATAAATATAAATTTATTTGTAATAATAATTTTAGGACATATAGAGCCTACAGAGTCAGAAGAACATTTGGAACAAGATGAAGAACATTTGGAACAAGAGGACGAGGAGGGCCATGAAGAAGATGAGGTTCATCAAGGAACATCAGGTGATTTATTATTTTTTTTATGTTGATATATCCATTATAAAAACATTATATTTATATATATATATATATATATAAATATATATATATATATATATATATATATATATATAAAACAATTGATATGTATGCATATATATATATATATATATATATATATATATATATATACACATATATATATATCAATTTTATTAATGTGTATATATTTTTTGGAAAAACAAATATATATATATATATATATATATATATATATATATATATATATATTTATATATATATATATTGATATATATATAAAAAACACAAACACATATTTTTTTTATATATATCAATATATATATATATAAATATAGATAGATAGATCAATATATATAGATAGATAAATAGATAGATAGATAGATAGATATATGTATATAGATCAAAAAAGACAGATGTAAATATAGAAATAAAATTAATTGAAAGATAACATAGATAGAGAGAAAAATATTGTGTAAGATAGATATATTTTAAAATTACATTATCAATACATTGTAATCAAAATTTTGTTTTTTGAAGAAACTCAACAAAATTTAATAAACTTAGAGGTACACGATGAAGACTCTTAGTCACCTCAATATTATAACTGGGGCAGTGGAGGCTCCTCCATTTGTGCACATGAGCACGTGCCCCCCTGTCAGATGCAGAGGAAAAAAAAAATTTTGCTGAATAAAATATAATTTTTCCAATAGCCCCCTATTAGAAAAATTATATTTTATTTCTAACCCCCAAAAAAAAAAAATCTGATGCTTTTTTTTTATTACAGTAAAAAAAATTTTGGTTTCTGGTGTGTCTCTTTAAGGAAATCGCACGTGCGATAGAGCCCTATATCCTGCCTGTCAGTGAAGTCTATTTCACTGCAGGCATGTGGGCCAGTCTTAAACTGCTTTCATTCAGATCCCTGTTCGCACAAGCTGAAGTGTGCGAGTGGGGAGGGACAACTTCAAGGAGCCAAGTTCAGCTGCGCTCTGATTGGCTGCAGGTATCCCTGCATCACCGGCTCCTCCCCCGCATCAAAAGAGTCCGGTCCACTGAGTCTGATAGATTGTCTCTCCTTGTGTCTCCAGTGTGTCGTCCCTCACCCCCTGCCTTGACCTATCCTCCCTACGCTGCGCATCACCCGCACGCAGCCATCTGTGTTGGTTGGGGGCTCAGGTAAGCGCGCTCAATTTAAATTGTCTGGCAGCAGAGTGGCACTGGCAGTAAGAGGCGAAGCGTGAAGAAGAGAGTTTAGAACTTCTAGAAGACAAGGACACAAGGTAGATCAAATTTAAGTGGCGGTGCAGGAACTTTGGGGGTCTCTCATTTGTGCAACAGCGGTGGAGGGCTGAGGCGGGTGTCCGTGTGTGAGCGCTGTGCCTCCTGACTGACTTTTTACATTTAGCCCAGCTGCGGGCAAGTCGACCGCAGGATGGCTAAAGTTTTTTTTTAAATGTCAATTTAAAAGCGGCCGGGGGGGGGGGGGGTGTTGCGGTAGTGGGGAGAAGTGAACTGAGTGTCTTGAGGGCAGAGTGAGAGCGGGAGAAGAAGCAAAGGGAGAAGTCTCTGACATTCAGCAGGCAGGGGCGAGTTGTTTTATCTAAGGCACACAACAATGATTTTATGCAGGCTTATCAATGGGACCAACAGGGTCCCACGGACCCAGGCGGCACTTCACAGGGGGCGGCAGTTCAGTCAGTGACTATTATTATTATAGTTTCTGCCGACTGCCGCTCCTGCCTGCCTCCCCCCCTTTTTGTATTTAAAACTCCCGGTGCACAGGAGATCTTTCTGTTGCATGATGCATCCGGGAGCAGTCTTGCTGTCAGTGTGACAGTGATTGAGAACAGGAGCCAGGGGAGTTGCAGCCGTCCCACAAGTATATTGGAATGTTATAGAGAAGGTGAGAAGCAGGAGAGACTTGGCTGTTTTTATCTGCTTGGAGGATGGGTGAGTTATGTGGGGTCATAGTTAGCTGTCTGTAACACTTTATGTGCCAGAGAATTTTCAAACGGCACAGCTGCTGCTTAATCTAGGATAGCTAGCTGCGTGTAAGGGGCAATACATTTGAACTAAACTGACAGTAACAGTGTCCCTATCGGGGCTTCTGATCTGCACTGCTTCACAATATCTCTCTCTGTATATTCAGTTGAAGCAATGTGTTTAGCTGCTAAACACATTTCTTCAACTGAATATACAGAGAGAGATATTGCAGGATATCTTGTTAATCAAACACTATCTGAAATGGGGGGGGGGGTAGTCTGGGCTTGGCTGTATCCCCCCACATCACATCAGAATAAAAATAATAATCACACAGCAGTGATAGAGTATTGTGATAGAGGGGTTGGGGATTTTGAGAAGAGATATTAACCCCTTCTTCTGATTCAGCAGCTGTTAACATAAAAGTAGTATCCCTCTAAAACTTTTACCCCCAAACCTATTTTAAAGTATGAGGTTGCCTTTATATGTGTGTTTCTTTCATGTAATTAACAAGAGTCCATGAGCTAGTGACGTATGGGATATACATTCCTACCAGGAGGGGCAAAGTTTCCCAAACCTTAAAATGCCTATAAATACACCCCTCACCACACCCACAAATCAGTTTTACAAACTTTGCCTCCAAGGGAGGTGGTGAAGTAAGTTTGTGCTAGATTCTACGTTGATATGCGCTCCGCAGCAAGTTGGAGCCCGGTTT
This sequence comes from Bombina bombina, assembly GCF_027579735.1. NCBI lineage: Eukaryota > Metazoa > Chordata > Amphibia > Anura > Bombinatoridae > Bombina > Bombina bombina. The sequence goes on from NC_069499.1 coordinate 1,339,533,798, forward strand.
TCCTCTCAGCGTGCAGTGAATGTCAGAGGGATGTGAGGAGAGTATTGCCTATTGAATGCAGTGATCTCCTTCTACGGGGTCTATTTCATAAGGTTCTCTGTTATCGGTCGTAGAGATTCATCTCTTACCTCCCTTTTCAGATCGACGATATACTCTTATATTTACCATTTCCTCTACTGATTCTCGTTTCAGTACTGGTTTGGCTTTCTACAAACATGTAGATGAGTGTCCTGGGGTAAGTAGGTCTTATTTTCTGTGACACTCTAAGCTATGGTTGGGCACTTTATTTATAAAGTTCTAAATATATGTATTCAAACATTTATTTGCCTTGACTCAGAATGTTCAACTTTCCTTATTTCCAGACAGTCAGTTTCATATTTGGGATTATGCTTTAATTATCATATTTTTCTTACCTCAAAAATTTGACTTTTTCCCTGTGGGCTGTTAGGCTCGCGGGGGCTGAAAATGCTTCATTTTATTGCGTCATTCTTGGCGCGGATTTTTTTGGCGCAAAAATTCATTTCCGTTTCCGGCGTCATACGTGTCGCCGGAAGTTGCGTCATTTTTTTGACGTTATTTTGCGCCAAAAATGTCGGCGTTCCGGATGTGGCGTCATTTTTGGCGCCAAAAGCATTTAGGCGCCAAATAATGTGGGCGTCTTATTTGGCGCCAAAAAATATGGGCGTCGCTTTTGTCTCCACATTATTTCAGAATCATTTTTCATTTGCTTCTGGTTGCTAGAAGCTTGATGTTTGGCATTTTTTCCCATTCCTGAAACTGTCTTATAAGGAATTTGATCTATTTTGCTTTATATGTTGTTTTTTCTCTTACATATTGCAAGATGTCTCACGTTGCATCTGAGCCAGAAGATACTACAGGAAAACCTCTGCCTGCTGGATCTACCAAAGCTAAGTGTATCTGCTGTAAACTTTTGGTAGCTATTCCTCCAGCTGTTGTTTGTATTAAATGTCATGACAAACTTGTTAATGCAGATAATATTTCCTTTAGTGATGTACCATTGTCTGTTGCAGTTCCCTCAACATCTAAGGTGCAGAATGTTCCTGATAACATAAGAGATTTTGTTTCTGAATCCATAAAGAAGGCTTTGTCTGTTATTTCTCCTTCTAGTAAACGTAAAAAGTCTTTTAAATCTTCTCTCTCCACAGATGAATTTTTAAATGAACACCATCATTCTGATTCTTTGGACTCTTCTGGTTCAGAGGATTCTGTCTCAGAGATTGATGCTGATAAATCTTCATATTTATTTAAGATGGAATTTATTCGCTCTTTACTTAAAGAAGTACTAATTGCTTTAGAAATAGAGGATTCTAGTCCTCTTGATACTAATTCTATACGTTTGGATAAGGTTTTTAAAGCTCCTGCGGTTATTCCAGAAGTCTTTCCTGTTCCTAATGCTATTTCTGCAGTAATTGCTAAGGAATGGGATAGATTGGGTAATTCATTTACTCCTTCTAAACGTTTTAAGCAATTATATCCTGTTCCGCCTGACAGATTAGAATTTTGGGACAAAATCCCTAAAGTTGATGGGGCTATTTCTACCCTTGCTAAACGTACTACCATTCCTACATCAGATGGTACCTCGTTTAAGGATCCTTTAGATAGAAAAATTGAATCTTTTCTAAGAAAAGCTTATCTATGTTCAGGTAATCTTCTTAGACCTGCTATATCATTGGCTGATGTTGCTGCAGCTTCAACTTTTTGGTTGGAAACTCTAGCGCAACAAGTAACAAATCGTGATTCTCATGATATTATTATTCTTCTCCAGCATGCTAATAATTTCATCTGTGATGCCATTTTTGATATTATTAGAGTTGATGTTAGATTTATGTCTCTGGCTATCTTAGCCAGAAGAGCTTTATGGCTTAAGACTTGGAATGCTGATATGGCTTCTAAATCAACTCTACTTTCCATTTCTTTCCAGGGAAACAAATTATTTGGTTCTCAGTTGGATTCTATTATTTCAACTGTTACTGGTGGGAAAGGAACTTTTTTACCACAGGATAAAAAGTCTAAAGGTAAAAACAGGGCTAACAATCGTTTTCGTTCCTTTCGTTTCAACAAAGAACAAAAGCCTGATCCTTCGTCCTCAGGAGCAGTTTCAGTTTGGAAACCATCTCCAGTCTGGAATAAATCCAAGCCTGCTAGAAAGGCAAAGCCTGCTTCTAAGTTCACATGAAGGTACGGCCCTCATTCCAGTTCAGCTGGTAGGGGGCAGGTTACGTTTTTTCAAAGAAATTTGGATCAGTTCTGTTCACAATCTTTGGATTCAGAACATTGTTTCAGAAGGGTACAGAATTGGTTTCAAGATGAGACCTCCTGCAAAGAGATTTTTTCTTTCCCATGTCCCAGTAAATCCAGTGAAAGCTCAAGCATTTCTGAATTGTGTTTCAGATCTAGAGTTGGCTGGAGTAATTATGCCAGTTCCAGTTCCGGAACAGGGGATGGGGTTTTATTCAAATCTCTTCATTGTACCAAAGAAGGAGAATTCCTTCAGACCAGTTCTGGATCTAAAATTATTGAATCGTTATGTAAGGATACCAACGTTCAAGATGGTAACTGTAAGGACTATATTGCCTTTTGTTCAGCAAGGGAATTATATGTCCACAATAGATTTACAGGATGCATATCTGCATATTCCGATTCATCCAGATCATTATCAGTTCCTGAGATTCTCTTTTCTAGACAAGCATTACCAATTTGTGGCTCTACCGTTTGGCCTTGCTACAGCTCCAAGAATTTTTACAAAGATTCTCGGTGCCCTTCTGTCTGTAATCAGAGAACAGGGTATTGTGGTATTTCCTTATTTGGACGATATCTTGGTACTTGCTCCGTCTTTACATTTAGCAGAGTCTCATACGAATCGACTTGTGTTGTTTCTTCAAGATCATGGTTGGAGGATCAATTTACCAAAAAGTTCTTTGATTCCTCAAACAAGGGTAACCTTTCTGGGTTTCCAGATAGATTCAGTGTCCATGACTTTGTCTTTAACAGACAAGAGACGTCTAAAATTGATTACAGCCTGTCGAAACCTTCAGTCTCAATCATTCCCTTCGGTAGCCTTATGCATGGAAATTCTAGGTCTTATGACTGCTGCATCGGACGCGATCCCCTTTGCTCGTTTTCACATGCGACCTCTTCAGCTCTGTATGCTGAACCAATGGTGCAGGGATTACACGAAGATATATCAATTAATATCTTTAAAACCGATTGTTCGGCACTCTCTAACGTGGTGGACAGATCACCATCGTTTAATTCAGGGGGCTTCTTTTGTTCTTCCGACCTGGACTATAATTTCAACAGATGCAAGTCTCACAGGTTGGGGAGCTGTGTGGGGATCTCTGACGGCACAAGGAGTTTGGGAATCTCAGGAGGTGAGATTACCGATCAATATCTTGGAACTCCGTGCAGTTTTCAGAGCTCTTCAGTTTTGGCCTCTTCTGAAGAGAGAATCGTTCATTTGTTTTCAGACAGATATGGCTGATATGGCTTCTAAATCAACTCTACTTTCCATTTCTTTCCAGGGAAACAAATTATTTGGTTCTCAGTTGGATTCTATTATTTCAACTGTTACTGGTGGGAAAGGAACTTTTTTACCACAGGATAAAAAGTCTAAAGGTAAAAACAGGGCTAACAATCGTTTTCGTTCCTTTCGTTTCAACAAAGAACAAAAGCCTGATCCTTCGTCCTCAGGAGCAGTTTCAGTTTGGAAACCATCTCCAGTCTGGAATAAATCCAAGCCTGCTAGAAAGGCAAAGCCTGCTTCTAAGTTCACATGAAGGTACGGCCCTCATTCCAGTTCAGCTGGTAGGGGGCAGGTTACGTTTTTTCAAAGAAATTTGGATCAGTTCTGTTCACAATCTTTGGATTCAGAACATTGTTTCAGAAGGGTACAGAATTGGTTTCAAGATGAGACCTCCTGCAAAGAGATTTTTTCTTTCCCATGTCCCAGTAAATCCAGTGAAAGCTCAAGCATTTCTGAATTGTGTTTCAGATCTAGAGTTGGCTGGAGTAATTATGCCAGTTCCAGTTCCGGAACAGGGGATGGGGTTTTATTCAAATCTCTTCATTGTACCAAAGAAGGAGAATTCCTTCAGACCAGTTCTGGATCTAAAATTATTGAATCGTTATGTAAGGATACCAACGTTCAAGATGGTAACTGTAAGGACTATATTGCCTTTTGTTCAGCAAGGGAATTATATGTCCACAATAGATTTACAGGATGCATATCTGCATATTCCGATTCATCCAGATCATTATCAGTTCCTGAGATTCTCTTTTCTAGACAAGCATTACCAATTTGTGGCTCTACCGTTTGGCCTTGCTACAGCTCCAAGAATTTTTACAAAGATTCTCGGTGCCCTTCTGTCTGTAATCAGAGAACAGGGTATTGTGGTATTTCCTTATTTGGACGATATCTTGGTACTTGCTCCGTCTTTACATTTAGCAGAGTCTCATACGAATCGACTTGTGTTGTTTCTTCAAGATCATGGTTGGAGGATCAATTTACCAAAAAGTTCTTTGATTCCTCAAACAAGGGTAACCTTTCTGGGTTTCCAGATAGATTCAGTGTCCATGACTTTGTCTTTAACAGACAAGAGACGTCTAAAATTGATTACAGCCTGTCGAAACCTTCAGTCTCAATCATTCCCTTCGGTAGCCTTATGCATGGAAATTCTAGGTCTTATGACTGCTGCATCGGACGCGATCCCCTTTGCTCGTTTTCACATGCGACCTCTTCAGCTCTGTATGCTGAACCAATGGTGCAGGGATTACACGAAGATATATCAATTAATATCTTTAAAACCGATTGTTCGGCACTCTCTAACGTGGTGGACAGATCACCATCGTTTAATTCAGGGGGCTTCTTTTGTTCTTCCGACCTGGACTATAATTTCAACAGATGCAAGTCTCACAGGTTGGGGAGCTGTGTGGGGATCTCTGACGGCACAAGGAGTTTGGGAATCTCAGGAGGTGAGATTACCGATCAATATCTTGGAACTCCGTGCAGTTTTCAGAGCTCTTCAGTTTTGGCCTCTTCTGAAGAGAGAATCGTTCATTTGTTTTCAGACAGACAATGTCACAACTGTGGCATACATCAATCATCAAGGAGGGACTCACAGTCCTCTGGCTATGAAAGAAGTATCTCGAATTTTGGTTTGGGCGGAATCCAGCTCCTGTCTAATCTCTGCGGTTCATATCCCAGGTGTAGACAATTGGGAAGCGGATTATCTCAGTCGCCAAACGTTGCATCCGGGCGAATGGTCTCTTCACCCAGAGGTATTTCTTCAGATTGTTCAAATATGGGGGCTCCCAGAGATAGATCTGATGGCCTCTCATCTAAACAAGAAACTTCCCAGGTATCTGTCCAGATCCCGGGATCCTCAGGCGGAGGCAGTGGATGCATTATCACTTCCTTGGAAGTATCATCCTGCCTATATCTTTCCGCCTCTAGTTCTTCTTCCAAGAGTAATCTCCAAGATTCTGAGGGAATGCTCGTTTGTTCTGCTAATAGCTCCGGCATGGCCTCACAGGTTTTGGTATGCGGATCTTGTCCGGATGGCATCTTGCCAGCCTTGGACTCTTCCGTTAAGACCAGACCTTCTGTCACAAGGTCCTTTTTTCCATCCGGATCTGAAATCCTTAAATTTAAAGGTATGGAGATTGAACGCTTGATTCTTGGTCATAGAGGTTTCTCTGACTCCGTGATTAATACTATGTTACAGGCTCGTAAATCTGTATCTAGAGAGATATATTATAGAGTCTGGAAGACTTATATTTCATGGTGTCTTTCTCATCATTTTTCTTGGCATTCTTTTAGAATACCGAGAATTTTACAATTTCTTCAGGATGGTTTGGATAAGGGTTTGTCCGCAAGTTCTTTGAAAGGACAAATCTCTGCTCTTTCTGTTCTTTTTCACAGAAAGATTGCTATTCTTCCTGATATTCATTGTTTTGTACAAGCTTTGGTTCGTATAAAACCTGTCATTAAGTCAATTTCTCCTCCATGGAGTTTGAATTTGGTTTTGGGAGCTCTTCAAGCTCCTCCGTTTGAACCTATGCATTCATTGGACATTAAATTACTTTCTTGGAAAGTTTTGTTCCTTTTGGCCATCTCTTCTGCTAGAAGAGTTTCTGAATTATCTGCTCTTTCGTGTGAGTCTCCTTTTCTGATTTTTCATCAGGATAAGGCGGTGTTGCGAACTTCTTTTGAATTTTTACCTAAAGTTGTGAATTCCAACAACATTAGTAGAGAAATTGTGGTTCCTTCATTATGTCCTAATCCTAAGAATTCTAAGGAGAAATCATTGCATTCTTTGGATGTTGTTAGAGCTTTGAAATATTATGTTGAAGCTACGAAATCTTTCCGTAAGACTTCTAGTCTATTTGTTATCTTTTCCGGTTCTAGGAAAGGCCAGAAAGCTTCTGCCATTTCTTTGGCATCTTGGTTGAAATCTTTAATTCATCTTGCCTATGTTGAGTCGGGTAAAATTCCGCCTCAAAGAATTACAGCTCATTCTACTAGGTCAGTTTCTACTTCCTGGGCGTTTAGGAATGAAGCTTCGGTTGACCAGATCTGCAAAGCAGCAACTTGGTCCTCTTTGCATACTTTTACTAAATTCTACCATTTTGATGTATTTTCTTCTTCTGAAGCAGTTTTTGGTAGAAAAGTTCTTCAGGCAGCGGTTTCAGTTTGAATCTTCTGCTTATGTTTTTTGTTAAACTTTTATTTGGGTGTGGATTATTTTCAGCAGGAATTGGCTGTCTTTATTTTATCCCTCCCTCTCTAGTGACTCTTGTGTGGAAAGATCCACATCTTGGGTAGTCATTATCCCATACGTCACTAGCTCATGGACTCTTGTTAATTACATGAAAGAAAACATAATTTATGTAAGAACTTACCTGATAAATTCATTTCTTTCATATTAACAAGAGTCCATGAGGCCCACCCTTTTTTGTGGTGGTTATGATTTTTTTGTATAAAGCACAATTATTCCAATTCCTTATTTTATATGCTTCGCACTTTTTTTCTTATCACCCCACTTCTTGGCTATTCGTTAAACTGATTTGTGGGTGTGGTGAGGGGTGTATTTATAGGCATTTTAAGGTTTGGGAAACTTTGCCCCTCCTGGTAGGAATGTATATCCCATACGTCACTAGCTCATGGACTCTTGTTAATATGAAAGAAATGAATTTATCAGGTAAGTTCTTACATAAATTATGTTTTTTTTGTGCCAAAACTCGGTGAATAATAGCAAACATCATGTGTGTTTTATGTGTGTGGGGGTGGTAATGTGTGGTGTTGTGTGTGGTGTAGTATTGTGTATGAGGTGGTATTGTGTGTGTAGTGGTATTGTGCATGGGGTAATATTGTGTGTGGGGTTGGTAATGGGTGGTATTGTGTGGGGGGTGCTAATGGGTGGAATTGTGTGTGGGGTGGTAGTGTGTGGTAATGGGTGGTATTCTGTGTGTGTGTGGGGGGGGTGGTGGTGGTAATTTGGTGGTATTGTGTGTGGGGTGTGGAATTGGGTGTAGTGTGATATAGTATGTGTGTGTTTGTGTATGTATGTGTGTCTCTGTGTCATTGTGTATGTTTGTGTGTGTAAGTATGTGTGTATAAATATGTTTATGTTTGCCCTCTGAAATTTAAAAAAATTCTAATAACCATAAATTATATGCAGGTAACCTCCAAATGTACATTATGAAGAAAATGTAATAATGAGTTAAAGGGACACTGAACCCACATTTTTCCTTTCATGATTCAGATTTTAACAATTTTAAACAACTTTACAATTTACTTCTGTTATCTAATATGCTTTGTTCTCTTGATATCTGTTGTAAAAAAGGATACCTAGATAGGCTCAAAAGCAGCAATGCACTACTGGGAATTAACTGATGTTTAGTGCCTGCACATATATGCCTCATGTCATTGGCTCACCCAATATGTTCAACTAGCTCTCAGTGAGATATTGATGCTCTTTCAATAAAGGATACAAAGAGAATGAAGCAAATTTGATAATATAAGTTATATATAGATATATATATATCCTCCATGTGTATCTGCACTCTCAATGTCCAATAGTCGCCAACCAGGGTGCCAGATCAGTAAGTATTCATAGTAATCTGCAACATAGGACTGCACTCACTGGATTTATGTAAAAAATCTATTTAATTAGGTAACGTTTCGGAGCACGCAGGCTCCTTCCTCAGACCAATACAAAACATGCAACTAAACACTGTGTCTTATAAACATATTGTGCCCCACCCACCACCAAATTAACTGTGAATTGCGCCAAAACTGGGGTTGTCATAGTGATAACCCCTAACCCCCTCAGTGTTACCATACTACTAATCAAACAATTCCTAGGATAATTCATAAAAGCTTCAAAGTTGTATAGGTGGTACAATAAATGCATGAGCCACAAAAAGTGCCTATTACTAAATGTAAAGCTAAACATCCATGTGTTCCAGTACATACATAAATGGATTACTTAGATAAGAGATATATGACTGCCAAAACATTTCATATTGGTGTAAATTAGACCTTCATATGTGATATATAGACATATAGATATATATGGCAGTACAGCAGTGCATTACACATAGTCACATCGGTTATACATGTATTAGTCATTACATCAGAGTAGCACTGTGTAACCCTCTTATTGTGTTTGAACTGTGAGTTCATATTAACGTTTATGATATGCCGTTCCCACTAGGTGATAATGTATCTGCAGCTGATCTCTATTCAATCAAAATTAGGGACTCGTACTGTAAACCCTTAAAGCAGCATTATCACTCTTACCTTATGTATTACTTTATAATATGTCTGTATATATTGTGTTTTAAGGTCAGATTAGGCTCCCAATCTTCTGTAGGACAGATCGTTGCATGAACAAAAACGTAGCTAAAAGAACGGGCCACTAGATTGTATTAGGCGCCCAGAGAAGCAGCTCCGGCGCCTGTACTGCTCATTAGCATAGCGCATGGCTAATTTACATAAGTTGATGACGTATGCGCGTGTATCTGCGCGTCGTCATGGTGACCCAGCAGGGCGTTAGGCAATATGCGATCGTGACCGCTTGTGTTACATCGTGTTAGCTATAGTCAAAGCCTTAATATGGGACACACTTAAAGGAATATTCCTTTAGCAAGGGCATACAAAATAAAAAATAAAGATTTAAAATTTATATTTCACACTGAGTGGGCTGAGAGCATCGTAATGGATGTATATATATGTGTGTGTCACCACTGTATTACTGACATACATCTAAGTGTCTCATAAGGCTAACCACATTATGTATAAAGTTTGTACATATACTTTAACTATAGCTAATAATACATAAGGTAAGAGTGATAATGCTGCTTTAAGGGTTTAATGCACTGCTGTACTGCCATATATATCTATATGTCTATATATCACATATGAAGGTCTAATTTACACCAATATGAAATGTTTTGGCAGTCATATATCTCTTATCTAAGTAATCCATTTATGTATGTACTGGAACACATGGATGTTTAGCTTTACATTTAGTAATAGGCACTTTTTGTGGCTCATGCATTTATTGTACCACCTATACAACTTTGAAGCTTTTATGAATTATCCTAGGAATTGTTTGATTAGTAGTATGGTAACACTGAGGGGGTTAGGGGTTATCACTATGACAACCCCAGTTTTGGCGCAATTCACAGTTAATTTGGTGGTGGGTGGGGCACAATATGTTTATAAGACACAGTGTTTAGTTGCATGTTTTGTATTGGTCTGAGGAAGGAGCCTGCGTGCTCCGAAACGTTACCTAATTAAATAGATTTTTTACATAAATCCAGTGAGTGCAGTCCTATGTTGCAGATTACTAGATATATATATACATACACACACACATACACACATTAAAATGGGCGGAGCCACCCGAGGGGCGGGGTTAGTGCTCCCCCATCCTCAAAAGTCACCAGCCGCCACTGAACTGGGGTAAGTGTTATAGCATTTATGAATAAATATATGTTATTGCTGTTGGTAATTCCATTGACAGATATTTTTTTTACTCTCATGTCTATAAATGCTATTCAAAATAATCCAAATATATATATATTTTTTATTTTTTAGTTCCGGATGATGAAAAAATTGTAATAGGCAAAAAAGAGCTCCTTGAAGTCCTGCTTAAAGCTGAAACTGGACTGATAAGCAGTTACTCAGCAGTCAGGAAAATGAGGCTGAAATATGAAAACATGTAACTTTTTCATTTATGTGTTATTAAAAAATTTATGAATGTGCTGGCAACATTTTTTTTTATTTTATTTTATATACAGAATAAATGCATATTATTTAACAAATATAAACAATTGTCGTTATTGTGTAATATATATTGAAACATCTTATCAATGAATTGAAACATCTTATCAATGAAAGTGTAAGATTAGGTCAATGTAAGACGTTAATTTGAAAAGAATAATAGTAGTGAAATGTCTAGAGGGGTTGTGTAAAGTAGGTAGAGAAAAACAAATTAGTTGGTAAAGATAAAAGACGTGTTGAAAATCAAAAGGAATAATAGTTAAAGGTCTGCATGGGGTGTCTAAAATAGCTAAACAAAAGACAAAAAAACAAGACTTTGTAAGACATGTGCTAAAATAACGTAGAATAATAGTAAGGTCTGTATAGGGTGTCTAAAGTAGATAAACCAAAAAATAAGGACTTTGTAATATGTGAAACGTGTTAAAATAACGTGGAATAATAGTATGGGCTCCATTTATCATGATAAATGGAGGCCTAAAAGGTCTGTATGGGGTGTGTAATGTAGAGAAACCAAAACACATGACTTTGTAATAAGTAAGACATGTGTTAAAAATAACGTTGAATAGTAGAAAAAGGTCTGCATGCGGTGTGTTAAGTAGATAAACCAAAAAAAATAACTTTGTAATATGTAAGCCATCTGTTAAAAATAACGTGGAATAGTAGTAAAAGGTTGTGGTTTGTAAAAAAAACACAAAAAGAATAATAATATAGAAATTTGTTCAATTCATATTACAAATATAAATGTTTATATAACCTTAAATTACAACAAATAAAAAGAATGCCTATAATAAAAAAGGAAAATACCAAAAATATGCGCTTTTTTACGATGATGGAATGGTAAATATAGTCGAGATTTATCATTAACACGCCGCATCTCGACTTTGGAAAAAAGCGGTATAATACGACCAGTTTTTTGATAAATATTGGCGCACAAGTGCGCCTCACAGAGGGCGAGCTGCGGAGAACTTCTTGGAGAACTGAAAGTCGGATTTCTCCAAACAATGATAAATGGAGCCCTTAATGATTTTTAATGATTTTGTAACATGGATCCATGATAAATGTATGTTTTTGAATAAATGTATTTGTTTTTAAATGTAACCTACTTACAGGTATTTTCTTACTCTTTTAACCTTTGCCTTTTGCTTTAGGCGCTCCTTGTATTTTTCTTAACTATCTAAATAAACTATTAACCCCTAAACTTCCATCCGCCCACAACGCAAAGTAACAAGCTAACAACTAAACCCTTCTAACCTAACACCCCCTAACCGAACCCCTATTAAAATACCCATAAATTAAATAAAAACTACCTTAAAAAAATAAAAAAACTTACCTGTAGAATTAAATTAAAACCTAAGATTACCCTAAAAAAAACTAACATAAAAAAAAAAATAATACAAAAAAACATCTTCTATTGTCATCCCGGTTGTGGCAGCGAGGTCAGTGGCAATGTCAGTCCTCTTCTTCGGACCATTGACATGGAGGTCCTCTTCATGCGGTCTCCAGCCACAGACTCAAGATTGAATGCAAGGTATCCCTTATATAGGGGTACTCTTGCATTCCTATTGCATTCTTTAAATTCAAATCAGTCAATTGGATGAAAGCTTGTCACTGGTCTGAAGAAGAGGACTGACGTCACCGCCGCTAACCTCGCCACCACCACCACGAGGATGAAGATAGAATCTAGACCGTGGCCGGGATGAAGCTGGAAGAAGATGGACCGGCGATAGATGAAAATGAAGCACCGTCAGGATTAAGATGAAGCGCCGCCCATAATCATTGGTGAGTACCAATTTTGGTGTAAGACTTGGGATTTTGTTTATTTTTTGGGGTGGGTGTTTTTTTTTTAAGGGCAATGCCCATCCAAATGCCCTTTTCGGGCAATGGATTGTTTAGTTTTTTTTTTTTAGTTAGGATTTTTTATTTTGGGGGGTTGTAATGTTCGGGGGTAAAGTTTTTTTTAAGGCAAAAGGGTTGTTTGCTTTAGAGCAATGCCCTACAAAAAGGCTATTGGTAGTTTTTTTTTTTGTTTTTTTTGTAAATGTTAGGTTTTTTATTTTTGGTAAATGTTGGGGGGGTTTTTAGGTTAAAACTTAGGTTTTAATTTAATTTCACAGGTAAGTTTTTATTTTTTTAATGTAGTTAGTATAGTTTTTATTTAATTTATGGGTATTTTAATTGCGGTTAAGTTAGGGGGTGTTAGGCTAGGGGGTTTAGTTGTTAGTTTATTACATTGCATTGTGGGGGGGATGGCAGTTTAGGGGCTAATAGTTTTATTTAGTGTTTGCTATGTGGGGGGATGGCGAATTAGGGATTAATACTTTTATTTAGTGTTTGCGATGTGGGGGGATGGCGGTTTAGGGGTTAATTGTGTAGTTTATGCGTGTAAGTGTACTTTGTAACATATTTTTGTTGTTTTTTTTGTGCAACTTTTTTTTATTTCGGAACACACTTTACCAGGGCTCTTAGATCACTGTATGGATTGAAGCGGCGATTTCTCCCGACTTGTAATATCAGCGGGAGAAAAATGGATTGCGAAATCGCCATTGCACTAACGAAAAGTTAGTTGCGCCTCACTTATAATCTCGCCCTCCATGTTTAATATAAGACTTCCATATTTGTGAAGTTAGTATTTGATATTTGTCGCTCATTATATACCAAAATAGTGCAAATGTATACTCTGCTTGAGCAGACATAATAATATTAAATATATATATATTTTAAAAATAATATTAATCTGTCACAGAATAATGTGTCATAATTAATTTTTTTAATCAAAATGATTAGAAAGCTTTTCACATTGAAAATTACATATATGAATGATGCTAATTATTTAATAATAAAAGTCATCATTATTATGCCTTATTATTGTATTTTAATTTTTATCTGGTAACAATGGCCTTCAAATGTGCAATCTCAGGGGGGATTTTATGTAGTTATAATCTATGCACCATCTCATTATTTGTGTTAAAATATGGTTTGTATTAGTTCCTTTAAAATGAACAATTGACATCATAATGTCATTTAAAGGGACATAAAGCCCACATTTTTTCATGATTCAGATAGAGCATACAATTTGAAACAACTTTACAATTTACTTCTACGATCAAATATTCTGCGTTTTCTTGTAATCCTTTGTTAAAAAGCAGGAAAGTAAGCTCAGGAGTGTGCATGTGTCTGTACCACTATATGGCAGCAGTTTTGCAATAATGTTATACATTAGCAAAATCATTAGATGGGAGCACTATTTCCTGTCATGTAGTGCTTCAGGCATGTGTACGCTACCTGACTACATATCTCTTTAACAAAGAACAACAAGAGAATGAAGCAAAATTGATAATAGCAGTAAATTGCAAACTTTAAAAAAAAATGAATTCTCAACCTCAATTTGGGGTTTTATGTCCCTTTCAGCAGACACCAAAACATGGTTCTCTTGCTAGGTGACATATGCAACTTTAAAAAGTGTGTATGCCTTAAAGATAAATGAGATATTAGTACATAGCTTTAAATAAAAAAAACAATTCTCATTCCTACACAAATTACACATTTATTTTGTGCCAAAATGACAGAGAAAATATGGAGTGGATAGGGAGAGAGGGAGGGGAGTAGATAATGCCCTTGTTCTTCACTCTGTAAAACATGCAAAAGAAAAAAGGTGTATTAAAGGGACATTAAACACTTTGAGATGGTAATAATAAAATGATAAATTGTATATATAAAACAACTCTGCAATATACTTTCATTATTTATTTTGTCCTCTTTGCCTGTAATTCCATTCTGAAATTGTGAGCTTTTCAGTTCCTGTTAGAAATGGAATTGCAGAACACTGTTAAATCCAGCACAACCATTGGCTGCACACTCTAGTGACCTATTTATAACTGCCCCTAATTGGCCACAGCATAGAAGGTAACACAAGTTACAACATGGCAGCTCCCAGTGTTTTATAGACACTAAAACTTTACACTTATTTTGTCACTTTTTAAACAACTAAGGAAACTTTAAAAAATACATCTACATGTTAGTCATGGACTAATCTTTCTTTCATGTAATTAGCAAGAGTCCATGAGCTAGTGACATATGGGATATACATTCCAACCAGGAGGGGCAAAGTTTCCCAAACCTCAAAATGCCTACAAATACACCCCTCACCACACCCACAAATCAGTTTTACAAACTTTGCCTCCTATGGAGGTGGTGAAGTAAGTTTGTGCTAGTTTCTACGTTGATATGCGCTCCGCAGCAGGTTGGAGCCAGGTTTTCCTCTCAGCGTGCAGTGAATGTCAGAGGGATGTGAGGAGAGTATTGCCTATTTGAATTCAATGATCTCCTTCTACGGGGTCTATTTCATAGGTTCTCTGTTATCGGTCGTAGAGATTCATCTCTTACCTCCCTTTTCAGATCGACGATATACTCTTATATATACCATTACCTCTACTGATTTTCGTTTCAGTACTGGTTTGGCTTTCTACAACATGTAGATGAGTGTCCTGGGGTAAGTAAATCTTATTTTCTGTGACACTCTAAGCTATGGTTGGGCACTTTTTTTATAAAGTTCTAAATATATGTATTCAAACATTTATTTGCCTTGACTCAGAATGTTCAACATTCCTTATTTTCAGACAGTCAGTTTCATATTTGGGATAATGCATTTGAATCAATCATTTTTTTCTTACCTTAAAATTTGACTTTTTCCCTGTGGGCTGTTAGGCTCGCGGGGGCTGAAAATGCTTCATTTTATTGCGTCATTCTTGGCGTGGACTTTTTTGGCGCAAAAATTTTTTCTGTTTCCGGCGTCATACGTGTCGCCGGAAGTTGCGTCATTTTTGACGTTCTTTTGCGCCAAAAGTGTCGGCGTTCCGGATGTGGCGTCATTTTTGGCGCCAAAAGCATTTAGGCGCCAAATAATGTGGGCATCTTATTTGGCGCTAAAAAAAAACTTTCGTCTCCACATTATTTAAGTCTCATTATTTATTGCTTCTGGTTGCTAGAAGCTTGTTCACTGGCATTTTTTCCCATTCCTGAAACTGTCATTTAAGGAATTTGATTAATTTTGCTTTATATGTTGTTTTTTCTATTACATATTGCAAGATGTCCCACGTTGCAACTGAGTCAGAAGATACTTCTGGAAAATCGCTGCCTGGTGCTGGAGCTGCCAAAGCTAAGTGTATCTGCTGTAAACTTTTGGTAGCTGTTCCTCCAGCTGTTTGTATTGAATGTCATGACAAACTTGTTAATGCAGATAATATTTCCTTTAGTAAAGTTCCATTACCTGTTGCTGTTCCGTCAACATCTAGATAACATAAGAGATTTTGTTTCTAAATCCATTATGAAGGCTATGTCTGTTATTCCTCCTTCTAGTAAACATAAAAAGTCTTTTAAAACTTCTCATTGTTCAGATGAATTTTTAAATGAACATCATCATTCTGATTCTGATAGTGGTTCTTCTGGTTCAGAGGATTCTGTCTCAGAGGTTGATGCTGATAAATCTTCATATTTATTTAAAATGGAATTTATTCGTTCTTTACTTAAAGAAGTCCTAATTGCATTAGAAATTGAGGATTCTGGTCCTCTTGATACTAAATCTAAACGTTTAGATAAGATTTTTAAATCTCCTGTAGTTATTCCAGAAGTTTTTCCTGTTCCTGGTGCTATTTCTGAAGTAATTTCCAGGGAATGGAATAATTTGGGTAATTCATTTACTCCTTCTAAACGTTTTAAGCAATTATATCCTGTGCCATCTGACAGATTAGAGTTTTGGGACAAAATCCCTAAGGTTGATGGGGCTGTCTCTACTCTTGCTAAGCGTACTACTATTCCTACGGCAGATGGTACTTCCTTTAAGGATCCTTTAGATAGGAAAATTGAATCCTTTCTAAGAAAAGCTTATTTGTGTTCAGGTAATCTTCTTAGACCTGCTATATCTTTAGCGGATGTTGCTGCAGCTTCAGCTTTTTGGTTGGAAGCTTTAGCGCAACAAGTTACAGATCATAATTCTCATAGCATTATTATTCTGCTTCAACATGCTAATAATTTTATTTGTGATGCCATCTTTGATATCATTAGAGTTGATGTCAGGTATATGTCTCTAGCTATTTTAGCTAGAAGAGCTTTATGGCTTAAAACTTGGAATGCTGATATGTCTTCTAAGTCTACTTTGCTTTCCCTTTCTTTCCAGGGTAATAAATTATTTGGTTCTCAGTTGGATTCTATTATCTCAACTGTTACTGGAGGGAAAGGAACTTTTTTACCTCAGGATAAAAAGTCTAAAGGTAAATTCAGGTCAAATAATCGTTTTCGTTCCTTTTGTCACAACAAAGAACAAAAGCCTGATCCTTCATCCTCAGGAGCAGTATCAGTTTGGAAACCATCTCCAGTCTGGAATAAATCCAAGCCTTTTAGAAAATCAAAGCCAGCTCCTAAGTCCACATGAAGGTGCGGCCCTCATTCCAGCTCAGCTGGTAGGGGGCAGATTACGTTTTTTCAAAGAAATTTGGATCAATTCCGTTCACAATCTTTGGATTCAGAACATTGTTTCAGAAGGGTACAGAATTGGTTTCAAGGTAAGACCTCCTGCAGAGAGATTTTTTCTTTCCCGTGTCCCAGTAAATCCAGCGAAGGCTCAAGCATTTCTGAAATGTGTTTCAGATCTAGAGTTGGCTGGAGTAATTATGCCAGTTCCAGTTCTGGAACAGGGGCTGGGGTTTTATTCAAATCTCTTCATTGTACCAAAGAAGGAGAATTCCTTCAGACCAGTTCTGGATCTAAAAATATTGAATCGTTATGTAAGGATACCAACATTCAAAATGGAAACTATAAGGACTATCCTGCCTTTTGTTCAGCAAGGGCATTATATGTCTACAATAGATTTACAGGATGCATATCTGCATATTCCGATTCATCCAGATCACTATCAGTTTCTGAGATTCTCTTTCCTAGACAAGCATTACCAGTTTGTGGCTCTGCCGTTTGGCCAAGCAACAGCTCCAAGAATTTTTACAAAGGTTCTCGGTGCCCTTCTGTCTGTAATCAGAGAACAGGGTATTGTGGTATTTCCTTATTTGGACGATATCTTGGTACTTGCTCAGTCTTCACATGTAGCAGAATCTCATACGAATCGACTTGTGTTGTTTCTGCAAGATCATGGTTGGAGGATCAATTTACTAAAAAGTTCATTGATTCCTCAGACAAGGGTAACCTTTTTGGGTTTCCAGATAGATTCAGTGTCCATGACTCTATCTTTGACAGACAAGAGACGTCTAAAATTGATATCAGCTTGTCGAAACCTTCAGTCACAATCATTCCCTTCGGTAGCCTTATGCATGGAAATTCTAGGTCTTATGACTGCTGCATCGGACGCGATCCCCTTTGCTCGTTTTCACATGCGACCTCTTCAGCTCTGTATGCTGAACCAATGGTGCAGGGATTACATGAAGATATCTCAATTAATATCTTTAAAACCGATTGTACGACACTCTCTGACGTGGTGGACAGATCACCATCGTTTAGTTCAGGGGGCTTCTTTTGTTCTTCCGACCTGGACTGTAATTTCAACAGATGCAAGTCTTACAGGTTGGGGAGCTGTGTGGGGGTCTCTGACGGCACAAGGGGTTTGGGAATCTCAGGAGGTGAGATTACCGATCAATATTTTGGAACTCCGTGCAATTTTCAGAGCTCTTCAGTCTTGGCCTCTTCTAAAGAGAGAATCGTTCATTTGTTTTCAGACAGACAATGTCACATCTGTGGCTTACATCAATCATCAAGGAGGGACTCACAGTCCTCTAGCTATGAAAGAAGTATCTCGAATTCTGGTTTGGGCGGAATCCAGCTCCTGTCTAGTTTCTGCGGTTCATATCCCAGGTATAGACAATTGGGAAGCGGATTATCTCAGTCGCCAAACGTTGCATCCGGGCGAATGGTCTCTTCACCCAGAGGTATTTCTTCAGATTGTTCAAATGTGGGGACTTCCAGAAATAGATCTGATGGCCTCTCATCTAAACAAGAAATTTCCCAGGTATCTGTCCAGATCCAGGGATCCTCAGGCGGAAGCAGTGGATGCGTTGTCGCTTCCTTGGAATTATCATCCTGCCTATATCTTTCCGCCTCTAGTTCTTCTTCCAAGAGTGATCTCCAAGATTCTGAAGGAATGCTCGTTTGTTCTGCTGGTAGCTCCAGCATGGCCTCACAGGTTTTGGTTTGCGGATCTTGTCCGGATGGCCTCTTGCCAACCGTGGACTCTTCCGTTAAGACCAGACCTTCTGTCGCAAGGTCCTTTTTTCCATCAGGATCTCAAATCCTTAAATTTAAAGGTATGGAGATTGAACGCTTGATTCTTAGTCAAAGAGGTTTCTCTGACTCTGTGATTAATACTATGTTACAGGCTCGTAAATCTGTATCTAGGGAGATATATTATAGAGTCTGGAAGACTTATATTTCTTGGTGTCTTTCTCATCATTTTTCCTGGCATTCTTTTAGAATTCCGAGAATTTTACAGTTTCTTCAGGATGGTTTGGAGAAAGGTTTGTCTGCAAGTTCCTTGAAAGGACAAATCTCTGCTCTCTCTGTTCTTTTTCACAGAAAGATTGCTAATCTTCCTGATATTCATTGTTTTATACAAGCTTTGGTTCGTTTAAAAACTGTCATTAAGTCAATTTCTCCTCCTTGGAGTTTGAATTTGGTTCTGGGGGCTCTTCAAGCTCCTCCGTTTGAACCTATGCATTCATTGGACATTAAATTACTTTCTTGGAAAGTTTTGTTCCTTTTGGCCATCTCTTCTGCCAGAAGAGTTTCTGAATTATCTGCTCTTTCTTGTGAGTCTCCTTTTCTGATTTTTCATCAGGATAAGGCGGTGTTGCGAACTTCTTTTGAATTTTTACCTAAGGTTGTGAATTCCAACAACATTAGTAGAGAAATTGTGGTTCCTTCATTATGTCCTAATCCTAAGAATTCTAAGGAGAAATCATTGCATTCTTTGGATGTAGCTAGAGCTTTGAAATATTATGTTGAAGCTACTAAGAATTTCCGAAAGACTTCTAGTCTATTTGTTATCTTTTCCGGTTCTAGGAAAGGTCAGAAGGCCTCTGCCATTTCTTTGGCATCTTGGTTGAAATCTTTAATTCATCATGCTTATGTCGAGTCGGGTAAAACTCAGCCTCAAAGGATTACAGCTCATTCTACTAGGTCAGTTTCTACTTCCTGGGCGTTTAGGAATGAAGCTTCGGTTGATCAGATTTGCAAAGCAGCAACTTGGTCTTCTTTGCATACTTTTACTAAATTCTACCATTTTGATGTGTTTTCTTCTTCTGAAGCTGTTTTTGGTAGAAAAGTACTTCAGGCAGCTGTTTCAGTTTGAATCTTCTGCTTATGTTTTCAGTTTTTTTCATTATAAAATGTAAACTTTATTTTGGGTGTGGATTATTTTTCAGCAGAATTGGCTGTCTTTATTTTATCCCTCCCTCTCTAGTGACTCTTGCGTGGAAAGATCCACACCTTGGGTAGTCATTATCCCATACGTCACTAGCTCATGGACTCTTGCTAATTACATGAAAGAAAACATAATTTATGTAAGAACTTACCTGATAAATTCATTTCTTTCATATTAGCAAGAGTCCATGAGGCCCACCCTTTTTGTGGTGGTTATGATTTTTTTGTATAAAGCACAATTATTCCAATTCCTTATTTTTTATGCTTTCGCACTTTTTTCTTATCACCCCACTTCTTGGCTTTTCGTTAAACTGATTTGTGGGTGTGGTGAGGGGTGTATTTGTAGGCATTTTGAGGTTTGGGAAACTTTGCCCCTCCTGGTAGGAATGTATATCCCATACATCACTAGCTCATGGACTCTTGCTAATATGAAAGAAATGAATTTATCAGGTAAGTTCTTACATAAATTATGTTTCTTTCATGTAATTAGCAAGAGTCCATGAGCTAGTGACGTATGGGATATACATTCCTACCAGGAGGGGCAAAGTTTCCCAAACCTTAAAATGCCTATAAATACACCCCTCACCACACCCACAATTCAGTTTTACAAACTTTGCCTCCTATGGAGGTGGTGAAGTAAGTTTGTGCTAGATTCTACGTTGATATGCACTCCGCAGCAGGTTGGAGCCCGGTTTTCCTCTCAGCGTGCAGTGAATGTCAGAGGGATGTGAGGAGAGTATTGCCTATTTTGAATGCAGTGATCTCCTTCTATGGGGTCTATTTCATAGGTTCTCTGTTATCGGTCGTAGAGATTCATCTCTTACCTCCCTTTTCAGATCGACGATATACTCTTATTTATTTACCATTACCTCTGCTGATTTTCGTTTCTGTACTGGTTTGGCTTTCTACAAACATGTAGATGAGTGTCCTGGGGTAAGTAAGTCTTATTTTCTGTGACACTCTAAGCTATGGTTGGGCACTTTGTTTATAAAGTTCTAAATATATGTATTCAAACATTTATTTGCATTGACTCAGGATGTTCAACATTCCTTATTTTCAGACAGTCAGTTTCATATTTGGGATAATGCACTTGAATCAATTATTTTTCTTACCTTAAAATTTGACTTTTTTTCCCTGTGGGCTGTTAGGCTCGCGGGGGCTGAAAATGCTTCATTTTATTGCGTCATTCTTGGCGCAGACTTTTTTGGCGCAAAAAATCTTTTCTGTTTCCGGCGTCATACGTGTCGCCGGAAGTTGCGTCATTTTTTACGTTCTTTTGCGCCAAAGATGTCGACGTTCCAGATGTGGCGTCATTTTTGGTGCCAAAAAGCATTTAGGCGCCAAATAATGTGGGCGTCTTATTTGGCGCTAAAAAATATGGGCGTCGCTTTTGTCTCCACATTATTTAAGTCTCATTTTTTCTTTGCTTCTGGTTGCTAGAAGCTTGTTCATTGGCATTTTTTCCCATTCCTGAAACTGTCATTTAAGGAATTTGATCAATTTTGCTTTATATGTTGTTTTTTGTCTTACATATTGCAAGATGTCTCACGTTGCATCTGAGTCAGAAGATACTTCAGGAAAATCGCTGTCTGGTGCTGGAACTACCAAAGCTACGTGTATCTGCTGTAAACTTTTGGTAGCTATTCCTCCAGCTGTTGTTTGTATTAATTGTCATGACAAACTTGTTAATGCAGATAATATTTCCTTTAGTAATGTACCATTACCTGTTGCAGTTCCATCAACATCTAATGTTCAGAATGTTCCTGATAACATAAGAGATTTTGTTTCTGAATCCATCAAGAAGGCTATGTCTGTTATTCCTCCTTCTAGTAAACATAAAAAATCTTTTAAAACTTCTCTTTATACAGATGAATTTTTAAATGAACATCATCATTCTGATTCTGATGACTCTTCTGGTTCAGAGGATTCTGTCTCAGAGATTGATGCTGATAAATCTTCATATTTATTTAAAATGGAATTTATTCGTTCTTTACTTAAAGAAGTACTAATTGCTTTAGAAATTGAGGATTCTGGTCCTCTTGATACTAATTCTAAACGTTTAGATAAGGTCTTTAAATCTCCTGTGGTTATTCCAGAAGTTTTTCCTGTTCCTAGTGCTATTTCTGAAGTAATTTCCAGAGAATGGGATAAATTGGGTAATTCATTTACTCCTTCTAAACGTTTTAAGCAATTATATCCTGTGCCGTCTGACAGATTAGAATTTTGGGACAAAATCCCTAGAGTTGATGGGGCTATTTCTACCCTTGCTAAACGTACTACTATTCCTACGTCAGATGGTACTTCGTTTAAAGATCCTTTAGATAGGAAAATTGAATCCTTTCTAAGAAAAGCTTATCTGTGTTCAGGTAATCTTCTTAGACCTGCTATATCATTGGCTGATGTTGCTGCAGCTTCAACTTTTTGGTTGGAAACTTTAGCGCAACAAGTAACAGATCATGATTCTCATAATATTATTATTCTTCTTCAACATGCTAATAATTTTATCTGTGATGCCATTTTTGATATTATCAGAGTTGATGTCAGGTTTATGTCTCTAGCTATTTTAGCTAGAAGAGCTTTATGGCTTAAAACTTGGAATGCTGATATGGCTTCTAAATCAACTCTACTTTCCATTTCTTTCCAGGGTAACAAATTATTTGGTTCTCAGTTGGATTCTATTATCTCAACTGTTACTGGTGGGAAAGGAACTTTTTTACCACAGGATAAAAAATCTAAGGGTAAAAACAGGGCTAATAATCGTTTTCGTTCCTTTCGTTTCAACAAAGAACAAAAGCCTGATCCTTCATCCTCAGGAGCAGTTTCAGTTTGGAAACCATCTCCAGTCTGGAATAAATCCAAGCCTTCTAGAAAAGCAAAGCCAGCTTCTAAGTCCACATGAAGGTGCGACCCTCATTCCAGCTCAGCTGGTAGGGGGCAGGTTACGTTTTTTCAAAGAAATTTGGATCAATTCTGTTCACAATCTTTGGATTCAGAACATTGTTTCAGAAGGGTACAGAATTGGTTTCAAGATGAGACCTCCTGCAAAGAGATTTTTTCTTTCCCGTGTCCCAGTAAATCCAGTGAAAGCTCAAGCATTTCTGAATTGTGTTTCAGATCTAGAGTTGGCTGGAGTAATTATGCCAGTTCCAGTTCTGGAGCAGGGGATGGGGTTTTATTCAAATCTCTTCATTGTACCAAAGAAGGAGAATTCCTTCAGACCAGTTCTGGATCTAAAAATATTGAATCGTTATGTAAGGATACCAACGTTCAAAATGGTAACTGTAAGGACTATCTTGCCTTTTGTTCTGCAAGGGCATTATATGTCCACAATAGATTTACAGGATGCATATCTGCATTATCCGATTCATCCAGATCATTATCAGTTCCTGAGATTCTCTTTTCTGGACAAGCATTACCAGTTTGTGGCTCTGCCGTTTGGCCTAGCTACAGCTCCAAGAATTTTTACAAAGGTTCTCGGTGCCCTTCTGTCTGTAATCAGAGAACAGGGTATTGTGGTATTTCCTTATTTGGACGATATCTTGATACTTGCTCAGTCTTTACATGAGAAATCTCATACAAATCGACTTGTGTTGTTTGTTCAAGATCATGGTTGGAGGATCAATTCACTAAAAAGTTCATTGATTCCTCAGACAAGGGTAACCTTTCTGGGTTTCCAGATAGATTCAGTGTCCATGACTCTGTCTTTGACAGACAAGAGACGTCTAAAATTGATTTCAGCTTGTCGAAACCTTCAGTCACAATCATTCCCTTCGGTAGCCTTATGCATGGAAATTCTAGGTCTTATGACTGCTGCATCGGACGCGATCCCCTTTGCTCGTTTTCACATGCAACCTCTTCAGCTCTGTATGCTGAATCAATGGTGCAGGGATTACACAAAGATATCTCAATTAATATCTTTAAAACCGATTGTACGACACTCTCTAACGTGGTGGACAGATCACCATCATTTAATTCAGGGGGCTTCTTTTGTGCTTCCGACCTGGACTGTAATTTCAACAGATGCAAGTCTCACAGGTTGGGGAGCTGTGTGGGGATCTCTGACGGCACAAGGAGTTTGGGAATCTCAGGAGGTGAGATTACCGATCAATATTTTGGAACTCCGTGCAATTTTCAGAGCTCTTCAGTCTTGGCCTCTTCTGAAGAGAGAATCGTTCATTTGTTTTCAGACAGACAATGTCACAACTGTGGCATACATCAATCATCAAGGAGGGACTCACAGTCCTCTAGCTATGAAAGAAGTATCTCGAATTCTGGTTTGGGTGGAATCCAGCTCCTGTCTAATCTCTGCGGTTCATATCCCAGGTATAGACAATTGGGAAGCGGATTATCTCAGTCGCCAAACGTTGCATCCGGGCGAATGGTCTCTTCACCCAGAGGTATTTCTTCAGATTGTTCAAATGTGGGAGCTTCCAGAAATAGATCTGATGGCGTCTCATCTAAACAAGAAACTTCCCAGGTATCTGTCCAGATCCCGGGATCCTCAGGCGGAAGCAGTGGATGCATTATCACTTCCTTGGAAGTATCATCCTGCCTATATCTTTCCGCCTCTAGTTCTTATTCCAAGAGTAATCTCCAAGATTCTGAAGGAATGCTCGTTTGTTCTGCTGATAGCTCCGGCATGGCCTCACAGGTTTTGGTATGCGGATCTTGTCCGGATGGCCTCTTGCCATCCGTGGACTCTTCCGCTAAGACCAGACCTTCTGTCGCAAGGTCCTTTTTTCCATCAGGATCTCAAATCCTTAAATTTAAAGGTATGGAGATTGAACGCTTGATTCTTGGTCAAAGAGGTTTCTCTGACTCTGTGATTAATACTATGTTACAGGCTCGTAAATCTGTATCCAGAGAGATATATTATAGAGTCTGGAAGACTTATATTTCTTGGTGTCTTTCTCATCATTTTTCTTGGCATTCTTTTAGAATTCCGAGAATTTTACAGTTTCTTCAGGATGGTTTAGATAAAGGTTTATCCGCAAGTTCTTTGAAAGGACAAATCTCTGCTCTTTCTGTTCTTTTTCACAGAAAGATTGCTAATCTTCCTGATATTCATTGTTTTGTACAAGCTTTGGTTCGTATAAAACCTGTCATTAAGTCAATTTCTCCTCCTTGGAGTTTGAATTTGGTTCTGGGGGCTCTTCAAGCTCCTCCGTTTGAACCTATGCATTCATTGGACATTAAATTACTTTCTTGGAAAGTTTTGTTCCTTTTGGCGATCTCTTCTGCCAGAAGAGTCTCTGAATTATCTGCTCTTTCTTGTGAGTCTCCTTTTCTGATTTTTCATCAGGATAAGGCGGTGTTGCGAACTTCTTTTGAATTTTTACCTAAAGTTGTGAATTCCAACAACATTAGTAGAGAAATTGTGGTTCCTTCATTATGTCCTAATCCTAAGAATTCTAAGGAGAAATCGTTGCATTCTTTGGATGTTGTTAGAGCTTTGAAATATTATGTTGAAGCTACTAAGTCTTTCCGAAAGACTTCTAGTCTATTTGTTATCTTTTCCGGTTCTAGAAAAGGCCAGAAAGCTTCTGCCATTTCTTTGGCATCTTGGTTGAAATCTTTAATTCATCATGCCTATGTCGAGTCGGGTAAAACTCCGCCTCAAAGGATTACAGCTCATTCTACTAGGTCAGTTTCTACTTCCTGGGCGTTTAGGAATGAAGCTTCGGTTGATCAGATTTGCAAAGCAGCAACTTGGTCCTCTTTGCATACTTTTACTAAATTCTACCATTTTGATGTATTTTCTTCTTCTGAAGCAGTTTTTGGTAGAAAAGTACTTCAGGCAGCGGTTACAGTTTGAATCTTCTGTTTATGTTTTTCATTAAACTTTATTTTGGGTGTGGATTATTTTCAGCAGGAATTGGCTGTCTTTATTTTATCCCTCCCTCTCTAGTGACTCTTGGGTAGTCATTATCCCATACGTCACTAGCTCATGGACTCTTGCTAATTACATGAAAGAAAACATAATTTATGTAAGAACTTACCTGATAAATTAATTTCTTTCATATTAGCAAGAGTCCATGAGGCCCGCCCTTTTTTGTGGTGGTTATGATTTTTTTGTATAAAGCACAATTATTCCAATTCCTTATTTTATATGCTTTCACACTTTTTTCTTATCACCCCACTTCTTGGCTATTCGTTAAACTGAATTGTGGGTGTGGTGAGGGGTGTATTTATAGGCATTTTAAGGTTTGGGAAACTTTGCCCCTCCTGGTAGGAATGTATATCCCATACGTCACTAGCTCATGGACTCTTGCTAATATGAAAGAAATGAATTTATCAGGTAAGTTCTTACATAAATTATGTTTTTTCTTTGAATGCATCATTCTATCTAGCATGTATTTAGTGTTTAATGTCCCTTTAATAATCAAAACATTAATACATATGAAAATGTTTCATTACTACAAAATGACCTGAAAAGAATTCTTAAATAGTTTCTCTTCTTTCCAAATGGGCGTGAACTTGGTGGGGTTGATTTATAATTCCCAGGTCATCCATGTCATCTGAGGTCTTAGGTGGAATGAGATCATTTAATAGGCCATGCTCCTGGGCCATGTTGTGTAGGCAGCAACAGGCAACTATAATTTGATTATGTTTTCTGGACTGTACTGTAAGCCCCCCCGGTCTATCCAGGCAACAAAATTGTATTTTGAGAACACCAAAAACTCTTTCTATATTGCCTGTGTCCTAGGGTTGTCACCTCGGCCATGTTTCCTGGACAGCTATGAGTTACACATGCTGCAGGGTGTGCAGGGAGGAACATGAATAGTACTGTACAGGGTCACTATTTGTGTGTTATCCAGAAGCACAATACATGTTCCCCTCTGCACACCCTGCAACATGTGTAACTCATAAGTGTCCAGGAAAACATGGCTGAGGTGGCAACCCTACCGTGTTCTCACATGATGTGCTTCATTATATCTGCATGAAAAAAATAAAAAATATGTTATCTCTATGCAATGTGAAGCCAAATCCACGCCTAATGAGCTAACTACATTCCATGATTTATGAATATCCCTGTTATTAAGTTTTTTTTTTCCAGCAGAGAGATTTCTAACACCAGGACTGTTCTTAGCTAATTAGGATAGTACTGTCCCTTTAAAGGCACGCAGTACCACATTTTCATATACACACACACACACACATATATATATATATATATATATATATATATATATGTACTGTATATATATATATATATATATATATATATATATATATATATATATATATATATATATACACAACAAATCAGTGTATATGGGAGCATATCAAGCAACACTTGTATGTGCACAAGCACAGCTTATAGTGAGCGATTCACATGGCACATTACATATTTTTGAAATACGACAGCAACATAATTTATTTTACCTTATAGCAGCAGGCCCAACAACCTGGTTCTCTTTTATAGGCGTCCAAGGACACTTTTTCAGTGGATATACATAAATGCATAGATGTTACCACATATCTTTCAATTAAGCAATGTAAATCAATAAATCATGAACCATATGTTTTACTATGGTATATTTACTATTGAGTTTTGAAATTGTGTACAATTTTGCTTGGGTCAA
The DNA here is from genome assembly GCF_027579735.1 of Bombina bombina. NCBI lineage: Eukaryota > Metazoa > Chordata > Amphibia > Anura > Bombinatoridae > Bombina > Bombina bombina. The sequence continues at coordinate 1,339,561,113 of NC_069499.1, forward strand.
ACAATACGCTCCCTTACAAAGAGAAACAAAAACAAACAAATGTTTTAGCAAATAAAAAGCAACACTGGACACACAGCGTGATAGAACATTGTACACATGAAAGCATCAACATAATTGTAATAACTCTTACCAAGGAGATGTCCTTCAGGCATTTGATTAGTCTTAAAGAGTCTCCACACCGCAGAATTCCTCAGGATATAGGCCTCATGGCTACTTCCTGGGAACCCTGCCACAACATTTAAGATGCCCATGTTGGCATCACAGATTATTTGCACATTTAGGGAAAGAAAATGTTCTCTATTCCTGAAAATGTGCTCACTGTGCACAGGGGGTCTTAGGTAGGATGACCATATTGCTGCTTTAAAAAGGGACATATGAAAAATACAAATGTCAGGGTTCTTATACAAAACATTTCTTTAAACAGCCATGAAAACAGCCTTGACATATGTATTTTTCATGTGTCCCTTTTTAAAGCGGCAATATGGTCACCCTAGTCTTAGGCCAATGTGTGTACAATCCAGACATCCCAACCTGCAAAAACTAATTTCATGGAGGTGGCTTCACCGGCTACTGCGCAAACCCCCCCCCCCCCAAAAAAAAAAGTGGTTTAATGTCCCTTTAAATTGTTACCTGACCAAATTATATATATATATATATATATATATATATATATATATATATATATATATATATATATATATATATATATATATAATTATTATTATTGTTTTTTTAATATATGTATATTATATATATATATATATATATATATATATAAATATAAATATATAATGTTATCCACACTTTGTACAGCTCATGGCAGAAATTGTAAAACTGAACTAGAAAACATCATTTTTTAGATGACCTTTCTCTCATCATTACAAGACACCCTCCCCTCTGTTACAGGCATAGGTTGCTCCACGGCCACCTGACCTCTTAAGAGTATGGGAGCCTGCACAATATAGAGGTATGGGAGCCTGCACAATAGAGAGGTATGGGAGCCTGCAAAATAGAGAGGTATGGGAGCCTGCACAATAGAGAGGTATGGGAGTATGCACAATAGAGAGGTATGGGAGCCTGCACAATAGAGAGGTATGGGAGACTGCACAATAGAGAGGTATGGGAACCTGCACAATAGAGAGGTATGGAAGCCTGCACAATAGAGAGGTATGGGAGCCTGCACAATATAGGAGGTATGGGAGTCTGCACATCTCACCTATATATATCAGGTCTGCTGCTGTCTCTCACCGCACTAGAGTAGAGTAGAGATCAGAAAGGAGGGAAAAAGTCTAGAGAGGAACGCAGTAACTATTTACATTGAGCTATAATGGAACAGTGACACCTAAAGGTAGAAATGAAAAGTGCAGGCACACATTTAATTTTCTCTGGTACCGCTATTTCCGGTAGATTGTGTTTCATTTGCAGGTGTCAGGGAGTCGCTATTTCAATGTGGGAGACTCGCGGACCTTCCGGGAGAGTTTGGATGTCTGACAATCAGTGACCCCAAGTACATTGGGTATGCCACGCAACAGAAAAAAAGCCCTTCTTAACATCACGCCAGCCTCTGCGTGATGTGGGCAAATATATTAAATGCCTACATTTGTCATACAGTGCTTCAAGCACTTGGGATAAATAGTTTGAAAATGTGGACTTATGCTCCCCAGCGACAATGCCCTCTGCAACCTGAAATGACCCAGAAGCAAAAGAATTAAGTGCCCCTAGTAATTTAGTAATTCCATAGATATTTCTACTTAAAAACCCCCGACTTTGCAGTCTGTCTTGCTCCCTCTGCTGCTCATTCAGGGTTGCTATATCTAGCCTCACTCTGGGTATGTCAGGCCTATGTCCTCTCCTTTCATCAGTGTCATGTGCCTCAGCCTGTCTCTCACCCTGCATTTTACACCATTTGGTCAGAGTTTAGGCTAGCTGTTGGCTTTTTCTCGATCTATGGTGCTGTGAACCAGGTGATTGCAATAAATAACGTGTTTTTTTATCTGCAACACACGTGACGAAAATGGAGAAATCTTACTCCATTTTCACCTTGCCATACTAAGGCACCCCTAATCTGCTGCCCCCAACATCGCAGAACCCTACATTATATTTATTAACCCTTAATCTGCCGCCCCCAACTTCGCCACAACCTAACTACACTTATTAACCCCTAATCTGCTGACCGGACATCGTCGCTACTTTAATAAATGTATTAACCCCTAAACCCGCCGCACTCCCGCCTCGCAAACACTATTTAATTTTATTAACCCCTAATCTGCCTGCCCTAACATCGCCGACACCTACTTACATTTATTAACCCCTAATCTGCAACCCCCAACGTCGCTGCTACTATAATAAAGTTATTAACCCCTAAACCTAAGTCTAACCCTAACACCCCCTAATTTAAATATAATTTAAATACATCTAAATAAAATAACTACAATTAAATAAATTATTCCTATTTAAAACTAAATACTTACCTGTAAAATAAACCATAAGATATCTACAATATAACTAATAATTACATTGTACCTATCTCAGGGTTTATTTTTATTTTACTGGCAACTTTGTATTTATTTTAACTAGGTAGAATAGTTATTAAATAGTTATTAACTATTTAATAACTACCTAGCTAAAATAAGTACAAAATTACCTGTAAAATAAATCCTAACCTAAGTTACAATTACACCTAACACTACACTATAATTAAATAAATTACCTAAACTACCTACAATTAATTACAATTAAATACAATATACTAAATTACGAAAAAAAATAAACACTAAATTACAGGAAAAGAACATCCTTCTCGGCCGACGACTACCCGACGAATGGCTGGTCCTTTAAATGACGTCATCCAAGATGGCGTCCCTCGAATTCCGATTGGCTGGTAGGATTCTATCAGCCAATCGGAATTCGAGGGACGCCATCTTGGATGACGTCATTTAAAGGACTCAGCCAATCGGAATTTGAGGGACGCCATCTTGGATGACGTCATTTAAAGGACCAGCCATTCGTCGGGTAGTCGTCGGCCGAGAAGGATGTTCCGCGCCGGAGGTCTTCAAGATGGAGCCGGTCCTCGTCGGATGGATGAAGATAGAAGATGCCGCTTGGATGAAGATGTCTTCCGGTACGGATGTCCTCTTTTGCCCGGATAGGATGAAGACTTCTACCGGTCCCGATGTCCTCTTCTGCCCCATCGGATGAAGACTACTGGACGGATCGGATGACCAGTGGTGCCCGGCTGGGTGAAGACGGCTCAAGGTAGGGTGATCTTCAATGGGGTAGTGTTAGGTTTTTTTAAGGGGGTGTGTGGGTGGTGGGTTGTAATGTTGGGGGGGTATTGTATTTCTTTTTTTACAGGTAAAAGAGCTGAATACTTTGGGGCAATGCCCTGCAAAAGGCCCTTTTAAGGGGTATTTATAATTTAGTGTAGGGTAGGGAGTTTTATTATTTCCCCTCAAAATAAAAGAACCTAACACTAAAAAACCTAAGCTACCCATTGCAATGAAAAGGGCATTTGTTTGGGCATTGCCCTTAAAAGGACATTTAGCTCTTTTACAAACTAACTCATAAGTGTCCAGGAAAACATGGCTGAGGTGGCAACCCTACCGTGTTCTCACATGATGTGCTTCATTATATCTGTATGAAAAAAATAAAAAATATGTTATCTCTATGCAATGTGAAGCCAAATCCACGCCTAATGAGCTAACTACATTCCATGATTTATGAATATCCCTGTTATTAAGTTTTTTTTTCCAGCAGAGAGATTTCTAACACCAGGACTGTTATTAGCTAATTAGGATAGTACTGTCCCTTTAAAGGCACGCAGTACCACATTTTCATATACACACACACATATATATATATATATATATATATATATATATATATATATATATATATATATATATATATATATATATATGTACTTTATATATATATATATATACACAACAAATCAGTGTATATGGGAGCATATCAAGCAACACTTGTATGTGCACAAGCACAGCTTATAGTGAGCGATTCACATGGCACATTACATATTTTTGAAATACGACAGCAACATAATTTATTTTACCTTATAGCAGCAGGCCCAACAACCTTGTTCTCTTTTATAGGCGTCCAAGGACACTTTTTCAGTGGATATACATAAATGCATAGATGTTACCACATATCTTTCAATTAAGCAATGTAAATCAATAAATCATGAACCATATGTTTTACTATGGTATAATTACTATTGAGTTTTGAAATTGTGTACATTTTTGCTTGGTTCAAACAATACGCACCCTTGCAAAGAAAAACAAACAAATGTTTTAGCAAATAAAAAGCAACACTGGACACACAGCGTGATAGAACATTGTACACATGAAAGCATCAAAATAATTGTAATAACTCCTACCAAGGAGATGTCCTTCAGGCATTTGATTAGTCTTAAAGAGTCTCCACACCGCAGAATTCCTCAGGATATAGGCCTCATGGCTACTTCCTGGGAACCCTGCCACAAGATTTAAGATGCCCATGTTGGCATCACAGATTATTTGCACATTTAGGGAAAGAAAATGTTCTCTATTCCTGAAAATGTGCTCACTGTGCACAGGGCGTCTTAGGTAGGATGACCATATTGCTGCTTTAAAAAGGGACATATGAAAAATACAAATGTCAGGGTTCTTATACAAAACATTTCTTTAAACAGCCATGAAAACAGCCCTGACATATGTATTTTTCATGTGTCCCTTTTTAAAGCGGCAATATGGTCACCCTAGTCTTAGGCCAATGTGTGTACAATCCAGACATCCCAACCTGCAAAAACTAATTTCATGGAGGTGGCTTCACCGGCTACTGCGCAAACCCCCCCCCCCCCCCCAAAAAAAAGTGGTTTAATGTCCCTTTAAATTGTTACCTGACCAAATTATATATATATATATATATATATATATATATATATATATATATATATAATTATTATTATTGTTTTTTTAATATATGTATATTATATATATATATATATATATATATATATATATATATATATATATATATATATATATTAATATAAATATAAATATAAATATATAATGTTATCCACACTTTGTACAGCTCGTGGCAGAAATTGTAAAACTGAACTAGAAAACATCATTTTTTAGATGACGTTTCTCTCACCATTACAAGACACCCTCCCCTCTGTTACAGGCATAGGTTGCTCCACGGCCACCTGACCTCTTAAGAGTATGGGAGCCTGCACAATATAGAGGTATGGGAGCCTGCACAATAGTGAGGTATGGGAGCCTGCAAAATAGAGAGGTATGGGAGCCTGCACAATAGAGAGGTATGGGAGTATGCACAATAGAGAGGTATGGGAGCCTGCACAATAGAGAGGTATGGGAGACTGCACAATAGAGAGGTATGGGAACCTGCACAATAGAGAGGTATGGAAGCCTGCACAATAGAGAGGTATGGGAGCCTGCACAATATAGAGGTATGGGAGTCTGCACATCTCACCTATATATATCAGGTCTGCTGCTGTCTCGCACCGCACTAGAGTAGAGTAGAGATCAGAAAGGAGGGAAAAAGTCTAGAGAGGAACGCAGTAACTATTTACATTGAGCTATAATGGAACAGTGACACCTAAAGGTAGAAATGAAAAGTGCAGGCACACATTTAATTTTCTCTGGTACCGCTATTTCCGGTAGATTGTGTTTCATTTGCAGGTGTCAGGAGCCGCTATTTCAATGTGGGAGACTCGCGGACCTTCCGGGAGAGTTTGGATGTCTGACAATCAGTGACCCCAAGTACATTGGGTATGCCACGCAACAGAAAAAAAGCCCTTCTTAACATCACGCCAGCCTCTGCGTGATGTGGGCAAATATATTAAATGCCTACATTTGTCATACAGTGCTTCAAGCACTTGGGATAAATAGTTTGAAAATGTGGACTTATTCTCCCCAGCGACAATGCCCTCTGCAACCTGAAATGACCCAGAAGCAAAAGAATTAAGTGCCCCTAGTAATTTAGTAATTCCATAGATATTTCTACTTGAAAACCCCCCGGCTTTGCAGTCTGTCTTGCTCCCTCTGCTGCTCATTCAGGGTTGCTATATCTAGCCTCACTCTGGGTATGTCAGGCCTATGTCCTCTCCTTTCATCAGTGTCATGTGCCTCAGCCTGTCTCTCACCCTGCATTTTACACCATTTGGTCAGAGTTTAGGCTAGCTGTTGGCTTTTTCTCGATCTATGGTGCTGTGAACCAGGTGATTGCAATAAATAACGTGTTTTTTTATCTGCAACACACGTGACGAAAATGGAGAAATCTTACTCCATTTTCACCTTGCCATACTAAGGCACCCCTAATCTGCTGCCCCCAACATCGCAGAACCCTACATTATATTTATTAACCCTTAATCTGCCGCCCCCAACTTCGCCACAACCTAACTACAATTATTAACCCCTAATCTGCTGACCGGACATCGTCGCTACTTTAATAAATGTATTAACCCCTAAACCCGCCGCACTCCCGCCTCGCAAACACTATTTAATTTTATTAACCCCTAATCTGCCTGTCCTAACATCGCAGACACCTACTTACATTTATTAACCCCTAATCTGCAACCCCCAACGTCGCCGCTACTATAATAAAGTTATTAACCCCTAAACCTAAGTCTAACCCTAACACCCCCCTAATTTAAATATAATTTAAATACATCTAAATAAAATAACTACAATTAAATAAATTATTCCTATTTAAAACTAAATACTTACCTGTAAAATAAACCATAAGATATCTACAATATAACTAATAATTACATTGTACCTATCTCAGGGTTTATTTTTATTTTACTGGCAACTTTGTATTTATTTTAACTAGGTAGAATAGTTATTAAATAGTTATTAACTATTTAATAACTACCTAGCTAAAATAAGTACAAAATTACCTGTAAAATAAATCCTAACCTAAGTTACAATTACACCTAACACTACACTATAATTAAATAAATTACCTAAACTACCTACAATTAATTACAATTAAATACAATATACTAAATTACGAAAAAAAATAAACACTAAATTACAGGAAAAGAACATCCTTCTCGGCCGACGACTACCCGACGAATGGCTGGTCCTTTAAATGACGTCATCCAAGATGGCGTCCCTCAAATTCCGATTGGCTGGTAGGATTCTATCAGCCAATCGGAATTCGAGGGACGCCATCTTGGATGACGTCATTTAAAGGACTCAGCCAATCGGAATTTGAGGGACGCCATCTTGGATGACGTCATTTAAAGGACCAGCCATTTGTCGGGTAGTCGTCGGCCGAGAAGGATGTTCCGCGCCGGAGGTCTTCAAGATGGAGCCGGTCCTCGTCGGATGGATGAAGATAGAAGATGCCGCTTGGATGAAGATGTCTTCCGGTACGGATGTCCTCTTTTGCCCGGATAGGATGAAGACTTCTGCCGGTCCGGATGTCCTCTTCTGCCCCATCGGATGAAGACTACTGGACGGATCGGATGACCAGTGGTGCCCGGCTGGGTGAAGACGGCTCAAGGTAGGGTGATCTTCAATGGGGTAGTGTTAGGTTTTTTTTAAGGGGGTGTGTGGGTGGTGGGTTGTAATGTTGGGGGGGTATTGTATTTCTTTTTTTACAGGTAAAAGAGCTGAATACTTTGGGGCAATGCCCTGCAAAAGGCCCTTTTAAGGGGTATTTATAATTTAGTGTAGGGTAGGGAATTTTATTATTTCCCCTCAAAATAAAAGAACCTAACACTAAAAAACCTAAGCTACCCATTGCAATGAAAAGGGAATTTGTTTGGGCATTGCCCTTAAAAGGACATTTAGCTCTTTTACAAAGTGCCTTTCCTAATCTAAATACCGCCCCCCCCCCCCCCACCCCGCATGAAGACTTCACTGCATGGGACAGGACCTTCTTCCCCGGACTTCGCCGGAATGGTGAGTGTCAACCTGGGGGTTAGACTTAGGTTTTTTTGTAAAAAAAATTTTGGGGGTTAATTTAGATTAGGGTGGACACTTTGTAAAATAGCTAAATGCCCTTTTAAGGGCAATTACTAAAAAATGCCCTTTTCAGGGCAATGGGTAGTTTAGGTTTTTTAGTGTTAGGTTCTTTTATTTTTGCGGGTTTGGTGGGTGGGGGGGTTTTACTGTTAGCGAGGACTTTGTGTATTTTCAAAGTAAAAGAGCTGTTTATCTTGGGGCAATGCCCTGCAAAAAGCTCTTTAGATTAGGGGGTGTTTTTATTTTTGGGGGCTTTTTTATTTTCATAGGGATTAGGTATAATTTTTTAAAATTTGATCATTTTGTTTTTAATTTTCTGTAATCTTAGATTTTTTTATTTTCTGTAATTGTAGCTTAAAGGGACAGTCTACACCAGAATTTTAATTTTGACTAGACTGTCCCTTTAATTTATACTTATTTTTTTTATTTTTAAAGTAGTGTTAGTTTTTTTTTTATTTTAATAGTTAGAGACTTTAGTATTTTGTAATTTAGGTAATTTGGGTTTATTTAGGCGGTGTTAGGTTAGGGGGTGTTAGGTTAGGGGGCTTAGTAATTTAATTATTTCTTTGCGTTGTGGGCTTTGGCAGTTAAGGGGTTAATACTTTAATAGGTAGTTTGCGTTGTGGGCTTTGGTGGTTTAGGGGTTAATACTTTAATAGGTAGTTTGCATTATGGGTTAATGGCGGATTAGGGGTTCATAGTTTTATTAGGGAGTTTGCGATGTTGGGGTTGGCGGATTTAGGGGTTAATACTTTAATATTTTTATTGCGGTGTTAGTTTGATGGCAGATATAGGGGTTAATACTTTAATTAGTACTTGCGGTGTGGGTTAGATGGCGGATGTAGGGGTTAATAGTTTAAATAGGCATATTGCGTTGTGGGGGGGGGTTTTCGGTTTAGGGGTTAATACTTTTATTCGTTCCGATGTGGGTTTGATAGCGGATATAGGGGTTTTACCTGTCTGGCTTATTTTTGGGAGGCGTGTTAGACTTTTACAGGACATGTGATTTTTTTTTAACTTTTTTAGGCTTCGGCAGTTTTTAAAGTGCCGTAAGTCACTAGCGATTCCAGAAATGTGTATTTACGCTCATTTGTGGACATCACTAGTTTATCCGACTTACGGCACTTTATAAACTGCGGGCAGGGTTTATTGGATACCCCGATGTGCGAGGTGAAATTACGGGCGGCGTGGTATATGTAATCTCACCCATAATTTGCAACATATATATAGTTACATATTATACATTCAAAGTCAAGCTAAGTTTTTTGGAATATTTTTTGGAATAAATAAATAGCCTTTCTCAAAACTTTTTTTTTTAAATAAATCTTTACACATTTGATATTTGATTGTGGGCTAAACTGCCATTGATATGTTCCTTGATTACAAAATATTGCTCAAATACAACTTTTTTTGATATGTCCCACTTTCACATATAAGGGCCCCCACATATATCAGGCACACACACTGTACTAGTTTCAATTGATTATTTTATAAATGGTAGAAAATTGAATCTTTGTTTTGTGACCTATTGATCATATATAATATCTTAAAAAACTTTTTCTAACATTTATAAATGTAAACAACTAATATTTTTTAATATTATTATATTTTCCAATGTATTGATATATGTAAACTTAATTGCTGCCCGAGGTATAGGTCTAGTTTGAATTATGTAGATATATGCGTGCATATATTTTTATAAGTACATACCATACATATTAAGTGTAACTATTCCTATACATGAGACAACAATATATATTACATATTACAATTTATTTTTACATTGAAACATTTGCATTGTTTGCAAAATTAAACATTTCAATGAGAACCAGGTCTCAAAAAGCTCTTTTCGTCTTTTACACCTAGTTGAACTGGGTGTAATTTTGTTCAATGTATCGACAGCCTCCGACAGTGTATTTACGTTTAGCGCTTTCATTGGAAACCTGGTATAAGTTATCGCTTAATGGCTTCTAATACTTTCTATGGGATACAAAAAAAATTCGACAGCCAGGTATTGAGGTATAACGCACCATAGGAAGCAGTCAATAAAAGAAATTGCTTCCGACGGCATATTTATCGGTTTGCGAGCTGACGCAAACCTGATTACGGCTCAATGTAAACGAGCCCTTTGTATGATTTCAGACTCTAGCATCTAATTTATTTTATAAATTATTTTTTATTGAGGTTTTTCAAATAATTGTACATCAACAAAGTCATTAAAGTTGCATTAATCAGTTACAGTCTGCAATATATATAAACAAAAATATACAGATATCTGTTTTGTGCTTTGCCATGTTGTGACCAAGGAAGACAGCCAAGTAAATAACATGAGAAAAATACAACACATAAATGAATGAAAAACAACATAACTGGCATCTAATTTAAATGTACCATAGCTGGTTAGTTACAATGTTGTTATTATATAGTTTGGATGTTAAAATGATTCTTTAGTCTCATTGTATGGACTCTGTACAATGCTTATTTCATATGTTTAATAAAGATGGGGAAAAAAAAGAAAAAGATTGCTAAATTACTTTCCCTGCACTTTCCAAAGTACAGGTGGCCCTCGGTTTACAACGGTTCAATTTACACCGTTTCAGAATAACAACCTTTTTTTCCAGCCATGTGACTGCTATTGAAAAGCAGTGAGAAGCAGTGCATTTATTAAAATAGCCAGTAGGTGGAGCTTCTCCGCTTGTGTTGCAGCAAAGCCAAGCAAGCTGAAATTAATCAGTTTAACCTGACCTGAGCTATCGAGCAGATTTCAAAGGAACAAGATCTCCCTGTCTATAAATCAGTCCATATTGGAATGCATAAAAAGAACTGTTTGCAGAAAAATGCAAGTGGTCTGTGTTGTGTGACTATTTTATTAGGTTTATAATGCTGTTTAGCATTTAAAGTCTTCATTTCAAAGCTTTAAAAATAATGTATTAGGTGTTACTTATGACAGGGCCTGGAACCTATCTCCCTCACTTCCCATTGACTTACATTATAAACTGGGTTTCAATTTACAACGGTTTCGATTTACAACCATTCCTTCTGGAACCTAACCCTGGCGTAAACTGAGGGCTACCTGTATATTGTTTTAGAATAATGTGTAGCTGTATTTTTAACATTATATTAGTTGTTTAGACATTGATTATATAAGTGTAAAAGTTTAGTTTCTATAAAGTACTCTAGATTCTGTTAAAAAAAATGGGTGCTGCAATGTTTTCTATTTACAGTATCTCTATCTTTAGTGGAAAACAATTAGGAAAAGGGACATAGTAACATATATTGATTATTTAAATTCTTGCTTTCAACATTATAAGGTTTTTATTTTGCCTATTTCATTATTTGTTAGCACTTCTGACAACAAATACAAGATGAGTTGGCGGTATGTTAAATCATTCTTCTTAAAGGGACAGTGGAAAACAATTAGGAAAAGGGACATAGTAACATATATTGATAATTTAAATTCTTGCTTTCAACATTATAAGGTTTTTATTTTGCCTGTTTCATTATTTGTTAGCACTTCTGACAACAAATACAAGATGAGTTGGCGGTATGTTAAATCATTCTTCTTAAAGGGACAGTAAAGTCAAAATTAGACATTTATGATTCAGACAGAATCTACCATTTTAAACAACTTTTCAATTTACTTATATTATATAATTTGCTTCCTTCTCATCTTATCCTTTGTTGAAGGGTTTATCTAGGTAAGCTCAGAGGCAGAAATGCACCTGTGAGCTAACTGCTATTAGTGGTTGCATATATATGCCTATTTTCATTGGCTCACTCCATGTTTAGTTAGCAACCAGCAGTGCATTGCTGCCCCTTCAACAAATGATACCAAGAAAATTAAGCAAATTTGATAACAAAAGTAAATTGGAAAGTTGTTTAAAATTGTATGTTTTATACAAATCATGAAAGAAATGTTTGGGTTTCATGTCCCTATAAATTGTTTTATCTGACTAGAGATCAAACAAAGTTGTTGCTCCTTCCTGTTTATTAACCATCGGCTAGATTACGAGTTTTGCGCTATGAGTGAAAAAGCTTCATAACGCTGCTTTTTCACTACCGCTGGTATTACGAGTCTTGCAGGTATATCTGTACCACACACTTTTTTGGCCGTAACGCAAAGTAACTACTGCAGCTTTTAAAAAGTCCTTTTTCAATGGGACTTCCACAGCACCAGTATTACGAGTTTGCCTGTCCAGGCCAAAAAGTGAGCGGTGCAGCCCATAACTACAAGATTCGTAAAGTCAGTAGTTATGGCTTTTATGTTACAAAGCCGTAACATAAAACTCATAACTAAAGTGCTAAAAAGTACACTAACACCAGCCATAAACTACCTATTAACCCCTAAACCGAGGCCCTCCCGCATCGCAAACACTAAAATAAAATTATTAACCCCTAATCTGCCGCTCCGGACATCGCCACCACTATAATAAACATATTAACCCCTAAACCGCCATACCCCCGCATCGCAAACACTAGTTAAATATTATTAACCCCTAATCTGCTGTCCCTAACATTGCCACAACCTACATTACTGTTATTAACCCCTAATCTGCTGCCCTCAATGTAGTCGTCACCTACATACACTTATTAACCCCAATCTGCTGTCCCTAACATCGCCGCAACCTACATTACTGTTATTAACCCCTAATCTGCTGCCCCCAATGTCGTTGTCACCTACATACACTTATTAACCCCTAATCTGCTGTCCCTATTTATTTTAACTAGGTAGACTAGTTAGTAAAGAAGGTTTAGGGGTTAATAACTTTAGTATAGTGGCGGCGACTTTGGGGACGGAAGATTAGGGGTTAATAAGTGTAACGTAGGTAGCGACGGCATTGGGGGCGGCAGATTAGGGGTTAATAAGTGTAGGTCGGGGCGGCAGATTAGGGGCTAATAACTGTTATGTAGGTGGTGGCGAGGTCAGGGGCGGCAGATTAGGGGTTACTAAGTGTAATGTAGGTGTCGGTGACGGCAGATTAGGGGTGTTTAGACTTGGGGTTTATGTTAGGTGTAAACATACATTTTCTTTCCCCATAGGAATCAATGGGGCTGCGTTACGGAGCTTTATGCTCCGTTATTGCAGGTGTTAGGCTTGTTTTTAGCCGGCTCTCCCCATTGATGTCTATGGGGAAATCGTGCACGAGCACATAAAACCAGCTCAATGCAGCGCTGGTATTTGGGTGCGGTATGGAGCTCAATGGAGCACAACACTGCCATATTGCAAACTTGTAATAGCAGCACTACAGGTAAATGAGCGGTGGAAATAACTTGCAAGTTAGCAGCGAGACGCTCATAATGCAAAACCCGTAATCTTGCCGCATGTTTTTTTAGTAACTATTGCAATATACCAATACTGGGTTATGAGACTTGAAGAGGACTAACTTTGATGACAGCATATGCAGATGAATTACTTTATCTACACACATCACTAAAAGCCTCCAGTCTCACTACTTCCTATGTAATTCTGTAAACATCATAAACTGAAGTTTCTATCAATTCGTTAATGAAAGGGCTCCATTGAAAAATATTGGAGACTGTGGAGTTGAACAGTTTGTTAGTTACCCAAGATTCCAAAATAAATTCTACATAGACTAAGAGTGACGTAGCCTCCTCCATAATCTGTGTTCCTCAGATGCCCTTTCCCTGCCCCGTCCACTATTTACTTTTGTCTCTGTGTCTCTCGTGTCTCTCATGTCCCTGTGTTCCCCTTGGCCCTATGTCATGCATTCAGAGTGTTTCTGGTTTCCTGACTTCTCTGAAAATCCCATAGCCTGCAGACTATTCTGGGTCCAACAGGAAACACTCAGAAAGAAAATTCACAGACAACGGAAACAGCTGTGAACAGCCAGTGTCACTTCTAGGACAGTAGCCAATGTACACATTAGCACATCTAGGACAACAACAAAATATACACATTACAACTGTCGCCAATATACATAAATCCAACACCAGCTTCAGTCATATAGGACCCCAGCTCTGTAAAAATTACAGCATTTTAATGTCAGGATGACTGTCCCTGTGATGTAGGACACCATCTTGCAGACTTCTCAGATAAGACACTTTTTTAGGATGACATCAGAGGGTACCAGATGAAGGACACCTGTATGCAGAGCCTTCCCAACATGAGATCCATCCACACACTGGGCATCAGATGCACTAACTTTTACATGATACACTACCACAGGATGTGTACACAGTGTTCAAGATATAGGGTATTTATATATAGTGCTTTCATCACATAAGACTCTTAAATTAAGTTATCTTCAATCATAGAAATATTGTTTAATTGCTTTTATCTTTCTCCTTTGTTTTTTTTCTTCTTTTTGTTTTTCTTCACTTATTGTTACTTCAGTTCTGCTAATTACTCATTGCGATAGATTTGTTATATGAACTTATACTTTTTTCTTTGCACTTGAAAATATAAAAAACTATTTCAATAAAAAAAATGGTCTTCAATTTTGGGCCTTATACATATGGTACCTTCTCCAACTTTAAAATTAACAATTCCAAATCAGAACTATTAAGCATTGGGTTAACTAATGACCACCTCAAACAAATGCAGACACAATTTTATTTTTGCACTCAATCGCAAACTATCAAATATGTAGGAGTTCATGTCTCCCCATATCCAGCTGTCCTGATTGACTCAAACTTTAAAACCATCTCTACTACTACACATACCGATCTTGGAGCAATAAACCTCTATCCTGAATAGGCAGAATTAATGCTGTCAAAATGATCCTCCTTCCCAAACTGTTATATATATTCCAAACTCTCCCAATTCCATTACCGAAAAAGATAATCCATAATATTCAAAGATCAATCACCTCCTTTATATGGCAACACAAAAGACCCCGTATAGCCACTTTCACTCCCTCCCACTCTCTCACTCGCTCCCATTAAAAACTCTAATCCATGCCATACATGCCCCTGCTATGTTCAGAAGTGAGAAAGAGAGATTGACCAAAACCTAACTCATACAGAATGTTTACAAATCTCTTCTATGACCAGGTCTCCATCCTCAGTACACATAATGGAGATAAACACTAAATTCCTATACAGATGGTATTATACGCTGCCTTACTACACACTCTTTTCCCCCGGACTTTCGTCTGAGTGCTGGAGAGGCTGCACAGAAGAAGGTACTCCCGCCCATTTGTGGTGGACTTGCCCTATTGCCCAAGCCTTCTGGCTATCCATCAAAATAGAAATTGAGAAAGCTCTATGTCCTTTACATTAGACATATATTTTTTTTTGTTTAATAAATTCCCTCATATCAAATGCACATTAAGGCTCACGTTACTGACTATCATGGTCAACTCAGCGAAAAATATTATACCTAAAAACTGTAAGTCACAAAACTTTCCACCAATCACCACCTTGAGAGATAATGTTACCCACTCTCTTCAATTTGAAAAGTATCACTGCACATAACATAAACATATTGATGATTACCACTCTATCTTTTTTTCTTGGGAAGAATACATAAATCAAGGGAAGCAAAACAATTAGGCCAATTCCATACCCGCCTTAAAACACGATAACATCCCTATTCTCTAATGTGCCTTTACCATCAAAGCCCTAACTCTCTTATCTCAGCACAACCAAACTCCTCCTTAAATCGCATGTAATACACTATCTGCCATTAAGAGGCCCTGTGAAACATTATTTCTTAAGCTATATACATTGATGCTACAATTCTCTTTGTACTTATCTGTTTCCTCTGCAAAACCTTGTTTCAAATCATATATTGTTTATGTTTTGACTGCATTATGCCGGTTAAAGACAAATAGATCTGTTTAAAGTATCTTATATCTTTTTAAAACCAAATATATAAATTTATTTGAAGGCTTGTACTGAAAAGTACATATATTTAATTTAACAAGATTGTTTGAAGAATGAAAACTACAAGCAGTGTTTGCATTAAAACATAATTATTTATTACGTTCATACTGTTATGTTACATTTCTCTTGTTAAGTGTATCCAGTCCACGGATCATCCATTACTTATGGGATATATTCTCCTTCCCAACAGGAAGCTGCAAGAGTCCACCCACAGCAAAGCTGCTATATAGCTCCTCCCCTAACTGCCATTCCCAGTCATTCTCTTGCAAGTCTCAACATAGATAGGAGGTCGTGAGAGTCTGTGGTTTTTTATACTTAGTTTATTTCTTCAATCAAAAGTTTGTTATTTTTAAATGGCACCGGAGTGTGCTGTTTATCTCAGGCAGTATTTGGAAGAAGAATCTGCCTGCGTTTTTTCTATGATCTTAGCAGACGTAACTAAGATCCAGTTGCTGTTCTCACACATTCTGAGGAGTAAGGTACTTCAGAGGGGGAATGGCGTGCAGGTTTTCCTGCAAATAAGGTATGTGCAGTAAAATATTTTTCTAAGGAATGGAATTGACTAAGAAAATACTGCTGATACCGAAGTAATGTAAGTACAGCCTTTAAATGCAGTGAAAGCGACTGGTACCAGGCTGATTGATAGAGATATATGCTAAGGTATGTGCAGTAATATATTTTTCTAAGGAATGGAATTGACTAAGAAAATACTGCTGATACCGAAGTAATGTAAGTAAAGCCTTAAATGCAGTGATAGCGACTGGATCAGGCTTATTAATAGACATACATACTCTTATAAGAATGTGTTTTAAAACGTTTGCTGGCATGTTTAATCGTTTTTTAACATATGTTTGGTGATAAAACTTATTGGGGCCTAATTTTTCCACATGGCTGGCTTAAATTTTGCATAGTAACAGTTATAGGGAAGGTAATCCACAGCTCAGCTGTGGCAGTTTTGTTGTGTCTGTTTAAAAAAATGTCGTTTTTTTTTTTTTAAATCTGTTTTTTGCATTAAGGGGTTAATCATCCATTTGCAAGTGGGTGCAATGCTCTGTTAACTTATTACATGTACTGTAAAAATTTCGTTTGATTTACTGCCTTTTTTCACTGTTTTTCAAATTTTGACAAAATTTGTTTCTCTTAAAGGCACAGTAACGTTTGTTATATTTGCTTGTTAACTTGATTTAAAGTGTTTTCCAAGCTTACTAGTCTCTTTATTAGTTCTAACATGTCTAACATAGAGGAGGCTCTGTGTTTATTATGTTTAAAGCCATGGTGGAACCCCATTTTAGAATGTGTACCAGATGTACTGATTTCATGTTAAACAATAAAGATCATTTTTTGTATTTAAAAACATTATCACCAGAGGATTCTGTCGAGGGGGAAGTTATGCCGACTAACTCTCCCCACGTGTCAGACCCTTTGACTCCCGCTTTAGGGACTCACGCTCAAATGGCGCCAATTACATCAAGGGCACCCATAGCGTTTATTTTACCAGAGGATTCTGTCGAGGGGGAAGTTATGCCGACTAACTCTCCCCACGTGTCAGACCCTTTGACTCCCGCTCCAGGGACTCACGCTCAAATGGCGCCAAGTATATCAATGGCGCCCATAGCGTTTATTTTACAAGACATGGCAAAGGTTGTGTATAATACACTGGCAGCAGTATTAGTCAGACTACCTGAAATTAAAGGAAAGCAAAACAGCTCTGGGGGTAGATACAGAGCATTCAGACGCTTTAAGAACCATGTCTGATACTACCTCACAATATGCTTAGTCTGTGGGTGATATTTGTGACTCAGGGAAGATGATTTAACCTGATTCTGATATTTCTACATTTAAAATTTATGCTTGAGAACCTCCACTTGTTGCTCAGGGAGGCTTTAGCTGCTCTGAATGAATGTGTACAATCGCAGTGCCAGAGAAATTGTGTAGACTGGATAAATAATATGCAGTGCCGGTGTGTACTTATGTTTTTCCAATACCTAAAGAGGTTTACTAAAATTTTTCATAAGGAATGGGATAGACCAGGTGTGCCGTTCTCTTCCCCTCCTATTTTTTAGAAGAATGTTTTCTAATAGTTGCCACCACACGGGACTTATGGCAGACAGTTCCTAAGGTGGAGAGAAGAGTTTCTACTCTAGCTAAGCGTACCACTACCTCTGGCGAGGACTGTTGTGCTTTTTTAGATCCAATGGATAAAAAATGTTTATTCAACAAGGTTTTATCCTGCAGCCCCTTGCACGCATTGCTCCTGTCACTGCTGCTGCGGCGTTCTGGTTTAAGTCTCTTGATGAGGCTTTACAGGCTCCATTGGATGAATATATTTGACAAGCTTAGAGCACTTAAGCTAGCCAATTCCTTTGTTTTCTGATGCCTTTGTTCCTTTGACTAGACTAACGGCTAAGAATTCTGTTTTTTACTATACTGGCGCGCAGAGCGCTATGGCTTATATCATGGTCAGCTGTCGTGACTTTAATAAATAAGCTACTTAACTTCCCTTCAAGGGGCAGACCCTATTCAGGCCTAGTTTGAAGGAGATTATTACTTATATCACTGGAGGAAAAGATCATGCCCTTCCTCAGGACAGCTCCAAATCAAGGGACAAAAAAGGCCTAATTTTCGTGCCTTTTGAAAATTCAAGGCAGGTGTGGCATCAACTTCCTCTAAGGCAAAATAAGAGGGAACTTTTGCTCAGTCCAAGGCGGTCTGGAGACAACCGGACCTGGAACAAAGATAAGCAGGTCAAGGAGCCTGCTGCTGCCTCTAAAACAGCATGAGGAACGGACCCCTATCTGGTAACGGATCCTATAGGGGGCAGACTTCATTCTTCGCCCAGGCGTGGGCAAGAGATGCCCAGGATCCCTGGGCATTGGAAATTATACCCCAGAGATATCTTCTGGATTTCAAAGCTTTCCCCCCCAAAAAAGGGGAGTTTTTGCCTTTCACATTTATCTGCAAACCAGATAAAGAAAGAGACATTCTTGCATTGTGTACGTGACCCATTCAGTTCCAATAGAGGAACAGGGACACAGTTTTCCTCAAATCGGTTTGTGGTTCCCAAGGAAAGGAAACCTTCAGACCTATTTTGGATCTAAAAGATCTTAAACAAATTCTTTAGAATTCTATCATTTAAGATGGAAACTATTCGTACCATCTTAACTATGATCCAGGAGAGTCAATAGAGGACTACAATGGATTTGAAGGATGCTTATCCTCACATTACGATGCATAAAGATCACCATCGGTTTTTCAGGTTTGCCTTTCTAGACAGGCATTACCAGTTTGTAGCTCTTTCCTTTGGGTTAACTACAGCCCCTAGAATCTTTATGGAGGTTCTGGGGTCACTTTGGCGGTCCTTAGGCCGCGGGGCATAGAAGTGGCCCCTTATTTAGACGACATCCTGATACAGGCGTCAAACATCCAAGTTGCCAAGTCTCATACGGACGTAGTACTGGCATTTCTGAGATCGCATGGGTGGAAAGTGAACAAGGAAAGAGTTCTCTATCCCCAATATCAAGGGTTTCCCTCCTAGGGATTCTGATAGATTTTGTAGAAATTAAAATTTACCTGACGGAGTCCAGGTTGTCAAAGTTTCTAAATTTCTGCCGTGTTCTTCATTCCATCCGCGCCCTTTGGTGGCTCAGTACATGAATGTAATCGGCTTAATGGTAGCGGCAAGGGACATAGTACCGTTTGCACGCCTACATTTCAGACCACTGCAACTATGCATGCTCAGCCAGAGGAACGGGGATTACACAGATTTGTTCTCCTGTTAAATCCGGACCAAGAAACCAGAGATTCTCTTCTCTGGTGACTATCTCGGGTCCATCTGTCCAAGGGTATGACCTTCCGCAGGTCAGATGGGACAATTGTTACAACAGATGCCAGCCTTTTAGGTTGGGATACAGTCTGGAACTCCCTGAAGGCTCAGGGATAGTGGACTCAGGAGGAGACCCTGCTTCTAATGAATATTCTGGAACTGGGAGCGATATTCCATGCTTTTCAGACTTGGCCTCAGTTAGCAACTCTGAGGTACATCATATTTCAGTCGGACAATATCACGACTGTGACTTACATCAACCATCAAGGGGGAACAGAAGTTCCCTAGCAATGTTAGAAGTCTTAAAATAATTCACTGGACAGAGACTCACTCTTGTCTAAAAGCTATCCCTATCCCAGGTGTTGAGAACTGGGAGGCAGATTTTCTAAGTCGTCAGACTTTTCATCCGGGGGAGTGGGAATTCCCTCCGGAGGGGTTTGCACAAGATCAAGCAGGAGGGTGCTTTGGTGCTTTTGACAGCGCCTGCGTGGCCACGCAGGACCTGGTATGCAGATCTGGTGGACATGTCATCCTTTCCACCACGGTCTCTGCTTCTGAGACAGGACCCTCTACCTCAGGGTCTTTTCAACCATCTAAATATAACTAATCTGAGATGGACTGCCTGGAGACAGAACGCTTGATGCTATCAAAGCATGGCTTCTCCGAGTCAGTAATTGATACCTTAATACAGGCATAAAAGCCTGTCTCTAGGAAAATTTAACATAAGATATGGTGTAAATATCTTATTGTTATGAATCCAAGGGTTACTCATGGAGTAAAGTCTGGATTCCCAGGATATTATCTTTTCTCCAAGATGATTTTGAGAAAAGGGTTGTCAGCTAGTTCTTTAAAAGGACAGATTTCTACTCTGTCTATTCTTTTGCACAAGCGTCTGGCAGGTATTCTAGACGTTCAGGCATTTGGTCAGGCTTTGGTTAGAACCAAGCCTGTGGTTAAAAATGTTGCTCCGCCATGGAGCTTAAAGCTGGTTCTTAAGGTTCTTCAAGGAGTTCCATTTGAACCTTTTCATTCCATAGATATCAAACTTCTATCTTGGAAAGTTCCTTTTTGGTAGCTATTTCCTCGGCTCATAGAGTCTCCGAGTTATCTGCGTTGCAATGTGATTCTCCTTATCTGGTTCTCCGTACGGATAAGGTAGTCCTGTGTACCAACCTGGGTTTTTACCTAAGGTGGTATCTAACAAGAATATCACTCAAGAGATTGTTGTTCCATTCTTGTATCCTAATCCTTCTTCAAAGAAGGAACGTCTATTACACAATTTGGACGTGGTTCGTGTTTTAAAGTTTTACTTACAAGCTACTACAGATTTTCATCAAACATTCACCTTGTTTGTTGTCTATTCTGGACAGAGGAGAGGTCAAAGGACTTCAGCAACCTCTCTGTCCTTTTGGTTAAAAAGCATAATTCATTTAGCTTATGAGACTGCTGGACAGCAGCCTCCTGAAGGGATTACAGCTCATTCTACTAGAGCTGTGGTTTTCACTTGGGCCTTTTTTAAATGTGGCTTCTGTTGAACAGATTACAAGACGGAGTCTTGGTCTGCATTTCATACTTTTTCAAATTTAACAAATTTGATACCTTGCTTCTTCGGAGGCTATTTTTGGGAGAAAGGGTTTTTTACAGGCAGTGGTAACTTCCGTTTAAGTACCTGCCTTGTCCCTCCCATCATCCGT
The DNA here is from genome assembly GCF_027579735.1 of Bombina bombina. NCBI lineage: Eukaryota > Metazoa > Chordata > Amphibia > Anura > Bombinatoridae > Bombina > Bombina bombina. Next base: position 1,339,582,478 of record NC_069499.1, read on the forward strand.
GTACTTTAGCTTTGGTATTGGTATCCCATAAGTAATGGATGATCCGTGGACTGGATACACTTAACAAGAGAAAACATAATTTATGCTTACCTGATAAATTTATTTCTCTTGTAGTGTATCCAGTCCACGGCCCGCCCTGTCACTTTAAGGCAGGTAATTTTTCCATTAAACTACAGTCACCACTGCACCCTATGGTTTTCCTTTCTCTGCATGTTTTCGGTCGAATGACTGGTAATGGCAGTTAGGGGAGGAGCTATATAGCAGCTTTGCTGTGGGTGGACTCTTGCAGCTTCCTGTTGGGAAGGAGAATATATCCCATAAGTAATGGATGATCCGTGGACTGGATACACTACAAGAGAAATAAATTTATCAGGTAAGCATAAATTATGTTTTTACCATCACATCTGGGTAATACACCATTGGAGTTGGATATCTGACTCATGACCTCATCTCGTTATCCAGAACAAATATGGACTATTTACTTTATGCAAATCCACAAGTAACACCTACTAGATCGGAAAAGTGATGGTATAGATGTTATTGTTCATGTTACATTGATATACACGAAATATAGACTTGCGCTTTGGCTTGTACAGTGAACAAATTTTACAATAAAGCTTGTTTTAAAATTTAAAAATAAATGGGCCTCTAGTTATCAACGTGTCTACTTACCTGCCTTCGCCGGCCCAATACGCCCGCCTAAGCTCGCCTACCATCGCTGCCGCGGACCTGAATAGTCTCGCCAAAGTTATCAATAAATCTGTCAAAAAGCCGCGCACAAAGTACGGGGCGATGAGCAGCAGACTGTGATAGTTATCACTCATCCGATCTCGCTGCTCTTCGGCTTTTTGACAGCTTTATTGACAAGCTGTCGCTAAGCACCCACACTAAACTACACTGTTCTACCTCCCTATACCGGCACCCCCGAAGCCCCCTGCAACTAAATAAAGTTATTAACCCCTAAACCGCCGCTCCCGGACACCGCCGCAACTATAATAAATGTATTAACCCCTAAACCGCCGCCCCCGGAGCCCACCACCACCTACATTATACCTAGTAACCCCTATCCTGCCCCCCTATACCGCCGCCACCTATAATAAATTTATTAACCCCTATCCTGCTGATCCAGGACCCTGCCGCAACTAAATAAATTGTTTAACCCCTAAACCGCCGCTCCCGGACCCCGCCGCCACCTATATTAAACTTATTAACCCCTATCCTGCCCCCCCTACACCGTCGCCACCTATAATACATTTATTAACCCCTATCCTGCCCCCCTACACTGCCGCCACTATAATAAAATTATTAACCCCTAAACCTAAGTCTAACCCTAACCCTAACCCCCCCAACTTAAATATTAATTAAATACATCTAAATAAATTTAACTCTTATTAAATTAATTATTTCTATTTAAAACTAAATACTTAACTTTAAAATAAACCCTAATATAGCTATATATAAATAATAATTTTATTGTAGCTATCTTAGGATTTATTTTTATTTTACAGGCAAATTTCAATTTATTTTAACTAGGTACAATAGCTATTAAATAGTTATTAACTATTTAATAGCTACCTAGTTAAAATAAAGAGAAATTAACCTGTAAAATAAAAACTAACCTAAGTTACAATTACACCTAACACTACACTATACTTAAATAAATTTTTCCTATTTAAAACTAAATACCTGTAAAATAAACCCTAAGATAGCTACAATATAATTAAAAATTACATTGTAGCTATTTTAGAATTTATATTTATTTTACAGGTAACTTTGTATTTATTTTAGCTAGTTAGAATAGTTATTAAATAGTTATTAACTATTTAATAACTACCTAGCTAAAAGAAATACAAAATTACCTGTAAAATAAATCCTAACCTAAGTTACAATTAAACCTAACACTACACTATCATTAAATTAATTAAATAAATTACCTACAAATAACTACAATTAAATACAATTAAATAAACTAACTAAAGTTCAAAAAATAAAAAAAAGCTAAGTTACAAAAAATAAAAAAAATAAGTTACAAACATTTCAAAAATATTACAACAATTTTAAGCTACTTACACCTAATCTAAGCCCCCTAATAAAATAACAAAGCCCCCCAAAATAAAAAAAATGCCCTACCCTATTCTACATTAAAAAGGTTAACATCTCAATTACCTTACCAGCCCTTAAAAGGGCCTTTTGTGGGGCATGCCCCAAAGAAAACAGCTCTTTTGCCTGTAAAATAAAAATACAACCCCCCCAACATTAAAAACCCACCACCCACATACCCCTACTCTAACCCAAACCCCCCTTAAATAAACCTAACACTACCCCCCTGAAGATCATCCTACCTTTAGCCGTCTTCAGCCAGCCGACCACCGATGGAACCGAAGAGGAGATCCGGAGCGGCAGAAGTCATCATCCAAGGGGCGCTGAAGAAGTCTTCCATCCGATTGAAGTCATCATCCAGGCGGCATCTTCAATCTCCATCCATCCGGAGCGGAACCATCTTCAGACGAGCCTACGCGGAGCCATCTTCTTCCACCGATGACTGAACGACGAATGACGGTTCCTTTAAGTGACGTCATCCAAGATGGCGTCCCTCGAATTCCGATTGGCTGATAGGATTCTATCAGCCAATTGGAATTAAGGTAAGAAAAATCTGAAGTTCAAAATGAAGTTCAATCCGATTGGCTGATCCAATCAGCCAATCAGATTGTGCTCGCATTCTATTGGCTGTCCCTATCAGCCAATAGAATGCGAGCTCAATCTGATTGGCTGATTGGATCAGCCAATCAGATTTTTCCTACCTTAATTCCGATTGGCTGATAGAATCCTATCAGCCAATCGGAATTCGAGGGACGCCATCTTGGATGACGTCACTTAAAGGAACCGTCATTCGTCGTTCAGTCGTCGGTGGAAGAAGATGGCTCCGCGTAGGCTCGTCTGAAGATGGCTCCGCTCCGTATGGATGAAGATTGAAGACGCAGCCTGGATGATGACTTCAATCGGATGGAAAACTTCTTCAGCACCCCTTGGATGATGACTTCTGCCGCTCCGGATCTCCTCTTCGGTTCCATCGGTGGTCGGCTGGCTGAAGACGGCTAAAGGTAGGATGATCTTCAGGGGGGTAGTGTTAGGTTTATTTAAGGGGGGTTAGGCTTAGAGTAGGGGTATGTGGGTGGTGGGTTTTAATGTTGGGGGGGTTGTATTTTTATTTTACAGGCAATAGAGCTGTTTTCTTTGGGGCATGCCCCGCAAAAGGCCCTTTTAAGGGCTGGTAAGGTAATTGAGCTGTTAACTTTTTTAATGTAGAATAGGGTAGGGTATTTTTTTTATTTTGGGGGGCTTTGTTATTTTATTAGGGGGCTTAGATTAGGTGTAAGTAGCTTAAAATTGTTGTAATATTTTTGAAATGTTTGTAACTTATTTTTTTTTATTTTTTGTAACTTAGCTTTTTTTATTTTTTGTACTTTATTTAGTTTATTTAATTGTATTTAATTGTAGTTATTTGTAGGTAATTTATTTAATTAATTTAATGATAGTGTAGTGTTAGGTTTAATTGTAACTTAGGTTAGGATTTATTTTACAGGTAATTTTGTATTTCTTTTAGCTAGGTAGTTATTAAATAGTTAATAACTATTTAATAACTATTCTAACTAGCTAAAATAAATACAAAGTTGCCTGTAAAATAAACATAAATCCTAAGATACAATTAGTTAGTGTATCCTAAGATACAATTATCCTAAGATAATTATTAGTTATATTGTAGCTATATTAGGGTTTATTTTAAAGGTAAGTATTTAGTTTTAAATAGGATTAATTTAGTTAATAAGAGTTATAATATTTAGATTTATTTAATTAATATTTAAGTTAGGGGGGTGTTAGAGTTAGGGTTAGACTTAGGTTTAGGGGTTAATAATTTTATTATAGTTGCGGCGGTGTAGGGGGGGCAGGATAGGGGTTAAAACATTTATTATAGGTTGCGGCGGTGTAGGGGGGAGCAGGATAGGGGTTAACAAATGTATTATAGGTGGCGACGGTGTAGGGGGGGCAGATTAGGGGTTAATAAGTTTAATATAGGTGGCGGCGGGTCTGGGAGCGGCGGTTTAGGGGTTAATACATTTATTATAGTTGCGGCGGTGTCCGGGAGCGGCGGTTTAGGGGTTAATAACTTTATTTAGTTGCAGCGGTGTAGGGGGGGGACAGATTAGGGGTTAATATGTATAATGTAGCTTGCGGTGGGCTCCGGGAGCGGCGGTTTAGGGGGTAATAAATGTATTTGTTTGTGGCGGTGTGGGGGGGGCAGATTAGGGGTGTTTAGACTCGGGGTACATGTTAGGGTGTTAGGTGCAGACATCTCCCATAGAAATCAATGGGATGTCGGGCAGCAGCGAACATGAATTTTCGCTATGGTCAGACTCCCATTGATTCCTATGGAGGCGGCGGTTTGAAAACCAGGTACGCTGGGCCGGAAAAGTGCAGAGCGTACCTGCTAGTTTTTTGATAACTAGCAAAAGTAGTCAGATTGTGCCGAACTTGTGTGCGGAACATCTGGAGTGACGTAAGAATCAATCTGTGTCGGACTGAGTCCGGTGGAGCGAAGCTTACGTCACTATATTCTACTTTTGCCGGGCAGTATGGGTTGATAACTTAGGCGAATCAGCCTCGCCACAAATACGCTGCGGAATTCCAGCGTATTTGAGGTTGACAGCTTGATAACTAGGGGCCATGGTCTTCAATCAGTGTCATAACTTTAGGACACATTAATGCAGATATGAAGACATGTTACAGTAAGCCATTAGGTGTATCAAACTATAAATTGCAAACAAAAATAAACTATGAAAACATAACATTTACAGACAATATATTTGCATTTTCAAATATTTGTATCATTTTATTCTTAGTGGTTTATTATTTCTGTTATATATATATAAAAATGGGAGGTTGCGGCAAACATGCACCTGAAAGCTTTGAGAGTTGAAGCAATATATTAGCATTTACTAGATATAACTCGCATAACCTAGGTTCATCTCTATAGAATTAAAATATAGCTGAAGAAAGGTCTTAACTTAAAGGCATGAGCTTTATAATTAATGCAGTGCAGTTTACATATTTTGTATGTGTGTGTCTCTGAGTGTTTTTGTGTGTGTGTGTGTCGGAGTGTTTCTGTGTGTGTGCCTGAGTGTTTTTGTGTGTGTGTGTGTGTGTGTGTGTGTGTGTGTGTGTGTGTGTCTAAGTGTTTTTGTGTGTGCCTGAGTGTTTTTGTGTGTGTGTCAGAGTGTTTGTGTGTGTGTGTGTGTCAAAGTGTGTTTGTGTGTGTCTGAGTGTTTTTCTGTGTGTGTCTAAGTGTGTTTCCGAGTGTTTGTGTGTGCATCTGAGTGTGTTTTTAAGTGAGTCTGAGTGTGTGTGTGTGTATGTCTGAGTGTTTATATGTGTGTGCCTGTGTTTTTGTGTTTGTGTGTGTGGGGGAGGTGACTCCATAACTTGCCGCACCGGGTGACACCAACCCTAGTGATGCCACTGGGGTTTATGTCCCGTGAACATTCTATGACATAACCCTATAACTAAATGCAAACATACAAACCTTGCTGGCAAGAGAATAACTGCTTTCTCTAGCAAACCTACTTAATTACTGGCTACAAGTTAAGTCACAATTTATGTATACTATTCATAGGATTGCAACTATTTCTTTAATGTTGTTGCTTGAGTTGATGACTTGAAATGTATTTTCGGTATTAATACTCACTTGCAAACCTGGTGATTGTGGCACACCATCTGTAGGGACCTTCTGCTAAGCTCCATCAATAGGAAAAATACACAATGTCTCTGTCAATGAAGTTGAAGATTGATGGACTTGGCAGAGCAAAAATCATTATCATCTGAAGAACTGTTGTCATATCTGACGTTAGTAAATATAAGGCTAACTATTGCACTTCTAGCAAACTATTTCACTAAGCTAGTGAATTCCGTAAAGTCTCAAATATCTCACACCAGGAAGGAACTGTGCAATTAACAAAAAATGCTAAAACTGATGCAATTTCATATTATGGGCTCCACTTACTAAGCAGCGATTGCTGCTTTGGAGGACTGTTGTTTCAGCAGCGGTCTTAAGGCCACTGCCCCTTAACTTGTCCGCCACCATTGAAATCATCCAGATCCTATCGGGATGATTGACAGCCCCTGCTAGGATCCAATTGGCTGCCAACGAGCAGGGGGAGGCATTGCACTAGCATTGCTCGTGCAATGCTTTTGCACTATTAAATGCACAGAATAAAAGGTTAAAGGGACATGAAACCAAAAAAAATTATTTCATGATTCAGATAGAGAATACAATTTTAAACAACTTTCTGATTTACTTCTATTATTTAATTTGCTTCTTTCTCTTGTTAACCTTTGCTGAAATGTTTTTCTATGCAAGCTCCGGAGCAAAAAAGAACATAGGTTCCAGCTGCTTATTGGTGGCTGAATATATATACAGATTGTCATTGGCTCACCCATGTGAGCGGTTAGAAACCAGTAGTGCATTGTTGTTCCTTCAGCAAATAATACTAAGAGAATGAAACAAATTAGATAATAGAAGTAAATTAGAAAGTTGTTTAAAATGGTATTCTCTATCTGAATCATGAAAGAAAATTGTGGGGTTTCATGTCCCTTTAAGGGCTAGCGCTATTACTAGCTAGGGTCATTGCATGTATTTAAATTGTATATATTATCTGAAAAAATGTCACTATGTGATCAAATGCAATATAACAAATATTTATCAATATTAAAGTATTAAAATATTTATTGATGTGGCTGTAAACCTAAAAAAAATACGTAATGTCTAATCCATATGGTTTAAAAGGGATATAATGCCCAAGTGGTATTGATTTAAATGCAGGGACGTCTCCTTTTTTTCAGCAATACAAACAGTCCTGTGTTACCGTTGTTTCATAGTAAAAGATGGGATAATATTTGTAAGGTACCTTACTTCCTCCGGAATTGTTGTTCTCAACTGCAATCTTGCTTTAGCTCTGAAACCACTATATAGTCCTAAGTCTGAAATACAGCGCCAGATCACAGGTCTTTCTCACCTGCCCAGTTACAACCTAACAAGGGTTTCTTGTCCCTTTAAGTCAGTGATAAAGCTAAAGTGTTATCTACTTATGTATTTTTTATCATTTTGTATTGACAATAAATGAGGGTCACATGACATCCTAGTAGTTTGGGGCAGTTCCTTGAAGAAATTTCTGTCATGGGTACGATGTTGCTAATCAGTGTTATTTTCTGTATGTTGAGTGACTGCATAGTGGGATGTCGATGTTAGCGCTATATATCAATATTTTTGCAAAACCTTTTAAATGCAGACAGCGTATGTTGTCCTCTCGCAGTGATGTCCAGCGGACATGATTCGCTGTAGGGCCCCAAATTCTTAACACACACCAATGTCAATACACGGCCTATTAATGTCCAGTTAAAGGGACTTAAAACTCAAACGTTTTCTTTCATGATTCACAAAGAGCATTCAATTTAAAACAGATTTCCAATTAACTTCTATTATCAATTTTTTGTTTTCTTGCTATCCTTTGTTAAAAAGCAGGGCTCTAAGCTCAGGAGAGCGCACATGTCTGCAGCACTATATGGCAGCAGTTTTATACATTAGCAAGAGCACTAGGTAGCAGCACTATTTCCTGTCATGTAGTGCTTTAGGCATGTGTACGCTACCTACCTAGGTTTCTCTTCAACAAAGAATAACATAAGAACAAAGCAATTTTGATAATAAAAGTAAATAGGAAACTTTTTTTAAATTGTTTTCTCTATCCGAATAATGAAAGAAACATTTTGGGTTTCATGTCCCTTTAAGTTATGTTCATGGGTTTCTATGATAAAACTAATCTTTGTGTGATGTTTATTTAGAACATACATATTGCTGCTTAAGAAGAAGCTATAAATACAGGAGTTCAGCTGTTGGTTAGCTATGTACTTCACCCATATTGGAATCTCACAGAATGCATGACTAAGGGAAGGAAACTGTAAAGTTGTATCAATTGACAAGTCAAAAAATGTATCTCATAAAAGGCTATTTTAGCTAATTACAAATCTGACCCGGGAAACAGACAAATAAAGCATGAGACAAAGGTCTTCTAAAATAAAATAAAAGTTCTGTATTTTTTATTATATCCCTTTCTTTTACCATGTGTTTGACTATGAATTGACCCCGGAGTTAAAGTTGTACTCTTGTGCTACTTCAGATGATGATACTGCTGATAAGCAAATCAGGAGCAGGAATGTTTGAGACTTATCCATTTACTGAGTGTGCCCTCATCTGGGGAAAAATCTGGGTGTCCCATGGGTGAAATTATAACTACAGGCCGATGATCAAAAATTACAGAAATTACACAGTCTTTTGGATTTTTTTACTTTACAGGGAGTGCAGAATTATTAGGCAAATGAGTATTTTGACCACATCATCCTCTTTATGCATGTTGTCTTACTCCAAGCTGTATAGGCTCGAAAGCCTACTACCAATTAAGCATATTAGGTGATGTGCATCTCTGTAATGAGAAGGGGTGTGGTCTAATGACATCAACACCCTATATCAGGTGTGCATAATTATTAGGCAACTTCCTTTCCTTTGGCAAAATGGGTCAAAAGAAGGACTTGACAGGCCCAGAAAAGTCAAAAATAGTGAGATATCTTGCAGAGGGATGCAGCACTCTTAAAATTGCAAAGCTTCTGAAGCGTGATCATCGAACAATCAAGCGTTTCATTCAAAATAGTCAACAGGGTCGCAAGAAGCGTGTGGAAAAACCAAGGCGCAAAATAACTGCTCATGAACTGAGAAAAGTCAAGCGTGCAGCTGCCAAGATGCCACTTGCCACCAGTTTGCCCATATTTCAGAGCTGCAACATCACTGGAGTGCCCAAAAGCACAAGGTGTGCAATACTCAGAGACATGGCCAAGGTAAGAAAGGCTGAAAGACGACCACCACTGAACAAGACACACAAGCTGAAACGTCAAGACTGGGCCAAGAAATATCTCAAGACTGATTTTTCTAAGGTTTTATGGACTGATGAAATGAGAGTGAGTCTTGATTGGCCAGATGGATGGGCCCGTGGCTGGATTGGTAAAGGGCAGAGAGCTCCAGTCCGACTCAGACGCCAGCAAGGTGGAGGTGGAGTACTGGTTTGGGCTGGTATCATCAAAGATGAGCTTGTGGGGCCTTTTCGGGTTGAGGATGGAGTCAAGCTCAACTCCCAGTCCTACTGCCAGTTTCTGGAAGACACCTTCTTCAAGCAGTGGTACAGGAAGAAGTCTGCATCCTTCAAGAAAAACATGATTTTCATGCAGGACAATGCTCCATCACACGCGTCCAAGTACTCCACAGCGTGGCTGGCAAGAAAGGGTATAAAAGAAGAAAATCTAATGACATGGCCTCCTTGTTCACCCCATTGAGAACCTGTGGTCCATCATCAAATGTGAGATTTACAAGGAGGGAAAACAGTACACCTCTCTGAACAGTGTCTGGGAGGCTGTGGTTGCTGCTGCACGCAATGTTGATGGTGAACAGATCAAAACACTGACAGAATCCATGGATGGCAGGCTTTTGAGTGTCCTTGCAAAGAAAGGTGGCTATATTGGTCACTGATTTGTTTTTGTTTTGTTTTTGAAAGTCAGAAATGTATATTTGTGAATGTTGAGATGTTATATTGGTTTTACTGGTAAAAATAAATAATTGAAATGGGTATATATTTGTTTTTTGTTAAGTTGCCTAATAATTATGCACAGTAATAGTCACCTGCACACACAGATATCCCCCTAAAATAGCTATAACTAAAAACAAACTAAAAACTACTTCCAAAACTATTCAGCTTTGATATTAATGAGTTTTTTGGGTTCATTGAGAACATGGTTGTTGTTCAATAATAAAATTAATCCTCAAAAATACAACTTGCCTAATAATTCTGCACTCCCTGTATATTGTTATATAGAAGTTTATTCTTTACATACAGAACCCTGCATAGTTAGATAAACCTTCCGCAAGGTAACATTTGTGTTTCTAAAGTTCTTTGAGGAATTTCTCAGTACTGACTATTTAGATAGTGGAGAGCTTTAAAACATCGGGCCCTACATGTATTGAATTTTTGAAGGAGTTAAACACATAGAAAAAAAGGACATATGTTAAAAATGGGAGGCTCAGATGAAAAAAGCACTTTATTTTTAAATAACAATATATATTTATTTAAATCGAATGAAGGGACACGAAACCCACATTTTTTTGTTTCATGATTCAAATAGGGCATGCAATTTAATGATTTTTTTTTCTAATTTACTTCTATTATCAATTTTTATTTTGTTCTCTTGTTATGTAATCTCAGGAGCGTGCCCGTGTCTGGAGCACTTTATGGCAGCAGTTTTACAATAATGTTGTTCATTTGCAAGAACGTTAGAGATGGCATTGCCATGTAGAGCTCTAGACACATACCTAGGTATCTTTTCAACAAAGAATACCATGGAAAGAAAGCAAATTTGTAAACTGGAAACTTTTTTAAAAAAATTCTATGCTCTTCCTGAAACACAAAAGAAAATTGTTTGCGTTTCATATCCCTTTAATGTTTGTGCAACTGTGAGTGACTGACTATATATTACATGGTAAATTATAAAGATTAGAAATGGTGAGCCTCATTATATTATTCCTGAATACGTATTTAGTTCTTTTCTCCTTATTATTTTTTTACTTACCGTGAACACATCAGAAGATTTTTTTTAAATTGAATCCAATATCTTCTGGCTGTAAAAAGAATTACAGGAGATTACTTTTAGACTGCTGAAATGTGCTCATACCCTAGCAATAAGCTCTGTTAAATGAGCTCACTACATCACTGCTGATCATAACATCACAGAATCATCTCCCCAGATGGCCTGTATCTGTTCAGCAGTGAATAATTTATGACATGCATAGATATAGGCCATCTGGGGAGTTGATATTGCAAGGCCTTAACTTCCTGTGCATAAACAGTGCATTACAATTGAAATAGAAAAGCAATGAAGCAAAATATAACCATAATATTCTATGTAACTTTTCTGTTTGTAAATTTTGTTAAAGGAACACGAAACCCAACATTTTTTTTTTCATGATTCGGAAACAGCATGCCATTTTAATCAACTTTCACATTTACTTCTGTTATCTCATTTGCTTTGTTCTCTTAGTATCCTTTGTTGAAAAGGATATCTAGATAGGCCGCTAAAGAACAGCAATGTACTACTGGGAACTAGCTGCTGATTGGTGGCTACACATATATACCTCTTGTCATTGGTTCACCCACTGTGTTCAGCTAGCTTCCTGTAATGCATAGCTATGTCTTCAACAAAGAATACCAATAGAATGAAGCACAATTGCTAATTGAAGTAATTTGGAAATTTGTTTACATATATATGCTCTATCTGAAATATGAAAGAAAAATCTTGTGTTTCATGTCCCTTTAAGTCAGTAATAAAGCTAATGTGTTATCTACTTATGTATTTTTTTATCATTTTATATTGACAATAAATTAGGGTCACATGACATCCTAGGTTTTTCGGGGCAGTTCCTTGAAGACATTTCTGTCATGGGTACAATGTTACTAATCAGTGTTATTTTATGTATGGTGAGTGACTGCAGAGTGGGATGTAAATAGTTCTAGCATTCTTAGAAGTCTGACAATGATGGAGTCTGCCGCCGTGCTTTACAGGAAGCTAAAATGAGAACTATTCTTTTAATTAGATTCAGTTTAATGTACATGGTAGAACTACATTGATTTTCAGTTACCATTTTCATTAACAGTTAGATCAAAGAATATTTCACACAAATATATGCAAATCTGAAAATCTGAGACTGGATTAAATGGATTGGGGTTTGGCAAGAATTCTATAAAAGGATTAGTGCTTGTTCAGTCTGTGTGTGAAAGATAGAAGGGGGTCCCCAGAGCATGTAGACAGGCTCCTCCAGTGGTCACTGCTGCAGGGACTGCAATGATCTAGGCTGCTACCCACAGCATTTATCCCCCTCAATTTTAAAAGGACAGGAAACCCCAACATTTTCTTTTTTGAATAGAACATAGAATTATAAACAACTTTCCAATTTACTTCTATCATCACATTTGCTTCATTCTCTTGTTATCCTTTGCTGAAGGGACAGCATTGCACTACTGTCAGCAAGCTGAACACATCTAGTTAGCCAATCACAAGAGACAAATGTATGCAGACACCAATCAGCAGCTAGCTCACGGTAATATTGATCATCTGGCTTTAAGAAACTATATAGGGGCTTCATTTTGTAGAGGAGCTTCTAGGTGTTAAAACAATGTGCATATTTTTTTTAAAACAAGGAATAACAAGAGAATGAAGCCCATTTAAAAATAGATTTGAATTTAAAAAGTGTCGTAACATTACATGCTCTGTCTGAATTATGCAAGTTAAATTTTGACTTTCCTATCCCTTTAATATATGGGATAGTAATGATGTCTTGATCACTGCAATCACACACAGAGCAGAGGTTTAACCCTCCTTTCACCAGTGACACTTACCTTGGTCTCCCTGATGTTAAACAGTGATGTCTAGGGAGGAGTTCACATGATCCCACCATGGTTAGTGGTAACTACAGTTATTTGTTAAATGTCCCATAATTCTCTTGACATGTGACATTATTTACATATTTACCTCTGGCCAGCACAGACATACCACACAACATTTTCTGGAGAGCATCCTGGGCTGCAAGGTTGGTGTCGGATTTAGGGTGGTCAGTGGGTGAAGTTGCGCCAACCCAAGGCAGAGTCATGGAGGCCTGGGGTGGAGGCATGGTGGGATGTGGGCTTGTCAGAGTGGACCAGATTATGGCTAGTTGACTTTGTGAAACCAGGATATTTATAAGGAAGTGTATGCAGAGAGAGGGTCAGCAGGACAGAACGCCTAAACAAAGACCTTCATGGAAAATGTGGGACAATTGGGAACAGAGGGGTGTATTTATGTCTAGCTATGAGGTCTATGCTTTGAATCTCCATTGAATCAAAATTTGCTATCTCAAAAACCATCAAACAATTGACCCCCTGAGTCGTCAAGTAACGACCCCTAAACCTTTAAACAGAATTACCTTCTTATAAATATAAATAAGACACAGACACTTAATCTTTGGTATAAAAATTTGGCCACAGCCTGTTTATTAAATAACATTTGAAAAACACTTAATAAATAACTCTTTGAATTATAAACGTTATTAAATAGAAAATGGTAAAGTGCAACCAAAACAAAGATGCTAGCCCCCATCATAAATCTTAACTTTCCTCTTCTTGTTGACCAGGCCGTATTTAGATTCACCTGAACTTAAATAAGTCTGTTACTTATTTTTTACCCCAAGCTCAACGGGACCCCGTGACCGAAGAGCTACTTAAACTGCTCTCCCACCCCGTGGGGAGGTTAACCTATTCCATTAAGGCCATAGTCCAATTACTGACGTGAGGGGACTAGCACCCGCCAAAGACTGGACTGGCTACTAGACAGACCAGACCCGTCAACCCTCACAAATTTTTCAAGACTTCCTGGAGACCTAGGATGAAAAGCCTCAGCTCAAAGACATTAAGGTGCACACCATCTGCCAGATAAAACTCGCCATCACCAACGTCCTCCAGATCAAAATGTCAGACTACCACTCCATGAACCCTACGCATGAAGGCTGTGACCAATTTGTTAACCTTTTTTCTGCTTTTATTAAGCCTAACATGGTCCCACGCCACTCTCCAACTCAATCTCAGAACCATGGCAAACCATACAATAGTCAAACCAGAGAATAAACCTCAGGAGGCGGAAACTGCTTAGCTTAATCTACCACTAATGGTAACACTCTATCCCACTTGAGTCCCCTGACTCAAAACCCCTTTAGTAGAACTTTTGTCCAATCAAACCCCAACTTAAGACCATCAGGCTTGACCACTGCAGCTCTCCTGGCCCAATAAATAAATGAGTGGCCCACCACCCACACATGGACCGGACCTACAACAAGAAGAAACAAACAGCCATGAACATTTTTACACTGTCAAATGAGGACGAACATATGTCCAAAACCTTTTCAAACTCCATCTACCCACACCCTTGATAACCTCCTGCCCCAGCCTCGAAACTGCTGCTTCAGTGGTCGCCCCAATCCGGAAGGAATGGGACCCAAACTCACCCGGATTCAAACCCAATACTACCAACGTCTTAGCCAACACAGCCCTAAACTGAAACTGTGATAGGGACCCACCATCCTCATGAATTAACAAAGACCCTCAACTGTAGGAAATTACTTAAAGCCACACATGGACAAGCAGCAACCCCAGTTGGGAACAAAGACATAGACGGTCCCTTTTGTAATTGATCAGTTTTAGATTGCCTGAGGAAAATGGACACTTGGGAGTCAGTGACAACCATGTCCCTGACACCTAACCCTCCCTGACACCATTTGTTTCGACTGATTAGTTCGGAAATCCGAAAAGCTCCAAAAAGGACAAAAGCAGCCGTAAACAAGGAGACCTCATAACTACTGACGCACACAGTGGGCAATTTCTGTATCTGTTTAACCAATAAGGAAAATGAAACAGGTCGCCGTACATCCACTGAACGCTCTATTTCCCTCTTAATACCCTTAATAACCTGTCAAACACAAAATATCTTCGTTAAATCCACAACATTTAGCAACCTAAAGCGAAATGTCATGGCTACAAGTCTCTTATCTATTGCAAATGGTGAGCACCCGCAGGAGCCCCACGTCCATAACCATTGTAACCATACTCCCATGCATGCCTCGTCACCCTCTGAAATGCCATTCTTTGAAAGCATGAACATGATTAAGGGTGGATAGCCCGAAACATTGTTCTGTTTTCCTGGCTCCCATTATGTGGAAATAAAGACACTTTGATTAAGGATATTGTGGTGCGACTGCTACTTTGTGCTATATTCTTTGAAAGCAGGCATTCCCACATTGACCACACCTTTGCATAAGCGGACCAAGTATTTGTCGCCAAGGAAGACCTCACGAAATTCGTTAATCCTCCGTACCAAGGGTCCACAACCATCCCGGGAAGGTCCTTCCCACTCTGTCTGCTTGAGGCGCCAGCTCCCAGAAGCGTTGCCACTGAAAACGAGAGAGCGCAGCAGCCAATGAATTACTGACTCCTGCTATGTGATTCACCCTGACTACTGCATTCAATTTCAAGCACAGCAACACAAACACCCTCGACAGCTGGATGACTGGTGGAGAGGAAGTAGATAAGGTGTTAACTGCCGACACAACCCCCATGTTGTCCGTGTGCAACAGCACAGACGTGTTCTCAAAAGATCCTGTGCACACAAACATAGCCACCAATACAGGAAACAATTCCAGAAGGACCAGGTTCTTAACAAGATCTCCCTCTTTCCATGCAACTGACCATTCCGCTGCACACCACTCATTCCGAAATATAGAACCAAAACCCGTACTCCCGCTGCATCCGTGGCTAATCGTAACTCCTCACAGGAAACGCTGGGCGCCTGAATCAACGTTGATCCATTAAAAATCGACCAGGAAATCCACCCAAATCCGAAGTTTGCTCTTTAGTTCCTTCGAAAGCCTCACAAAATGATGAGGGTGTTTTACCCCCGCTGTAGCCCTCGCCAGACACCTACAGAAAATCCTCCCATTTCCTAAAAGCGATTGCATCTCTCTGAGCTGGACCTTTTTAGATCTCAAAAACTTGCTTATTTCCTCCTGCAAATCAGCAACCTTGGATTCAGGAAGCCTACATTCCAACCTGTCGGAATCAATCGCAATTCCCAGAAGGCAGAGAACCATAGCCGGACCTTCAGACTTTTCTAAGGCTATGGGCACACCAAAATCCTCCGCCAGCCTGTAAAAATTATCCATCAAACTCACACAAACGTTGGAATCGGCAGACCCAACAAAAAGGAAGTCATCCAAATAATGGATTGTGGAAGCCAAACCAGACTGCTCACTCAAGACCCATTCCAGGAATGAACTAAAACTCTTGAATAACGAACCATCAATAGAACCCCATGGGGAGACACAAGTCCACATAGAAAGCCCCATCAAAGAAACACCCCAACAGCTTATGAGAAACAGGGTGAACGGGCAACGATCGAAAAGTGGCTTCAATATCCGCTTTGGCCATCAACGCATGCCTGCCAGAATTCCTAACCAAGTCCAAAGCTTGGTCAAAAGAAGCATATTTGACCGACACTAACTTTGGTGGAATGCCATCATTCACTGATAGCCCATCAGGATACGAGAGATGGTGAATAAGTCTGAATTTGCCAAATCTTTTTTTGGGTACCACTCCCAGGGGAGAAACCCTCAAATCAGCCAATGGGGGGGAGGCAAACGGACCAGCCATACGCCATTTCCTCGCCAACTTAAGATTCCCAGAAAAACAATCCAAACCTCTAACCGACGGTATGATAAAACCGTAGATAAAACCATGCAAAAGCACAGCTGCTCTATCCAAGAAACCACGCCTACTGCCGTACCGGCCTAGCCACTTCTCCATCTTTTCCACCCATACCGGAGATGTGTACCGGAGATGTTCCCCTTGCCAGGCCAGTCTGTCCTAATGGGCAGTTTTCCGTTCTTAAAACATTTAGAGTAGGAATGGACACCCCCACATCCTGAACATTCATGTTGGAATTTGCAAGAGGTTCCCCACTTGCACTGACCTTCATTAAAGGCAAAACATAAACATTTTTAAAGGGGGCCGACGAACCTGCGGCTGCTGATCCGCCGGCGCCCCCTTGAAAAGGCTGCGAAGCACGAAGTGGTGTCATGACTTTCAACCATAGACTTATATCCCTATCATCCCACTTCATGTCAGGCTTAACAGCCAGACACTGACGGAAATGTTCATCATACGTCCACCAGGCCCCCGTATGTACGCTGCGCTGCAGCAATCTCGCCCAGGTAGCAAAAAAGGGGGGCACCCTGACCTGGGAACTTTTCTTTAATCCCTTCCAAAATCTGAACTGAAGCTGAGTCACTACGGACTCCTCCTGAACCACCAACTCTTCCCATTTCCCCACAATAACCCACAGGAATCATCTTACCCGCAGTTGCCGCAACATCCAGCTCCACCCTTTGAATCGGCTGCGCACAAACTGGCACACTTACAACCGGGTCATTCTCAAACGACCGTGATGAATCCTCGAACACCTGCAAAATATCAGTTTGAGAATTGCCCTGTATTGACATTGCATTTTCAACCCCTCCTTTTGGGAGGGCTGTCCCAACAAATGAACGCCCTTTGGCACGTTTAACAGCAGATTCTCCCGCCCCTACTGATGAGCTAGACAATCCACCTCTCCGTTTAACACCATCCCTTCTCTTAGGATCCTGCACACTCCCTGACAGAACAGGGATCCCTATGGAATCCTGCCGTACCCCCTTAGTGGCACCCTTGGTCAAACCTTAACGTCCTCCTGGAATTCCCACAGGTACAGAAAAACCTACCACACCGGCCGTGTCCTCGGCCCCACCCAAATCTACGCCATCATCTGCATCCAAGTGAATTGATTCAGTCCATGAATCTGCCAGGCAAAAGGTTTTAGCCTCCTGCTCATTTAAGACCCCTGGCGGCCCTGAAGGCATACTATGTCCTGTGTGAATATCTGCTGAGGGAGAATAATTAGTAACAGACACAACGCGGCCCTGCTGCCCCACTGTACCAGAGTCTGAACCCACCACATAAGGGGCCTTATGTAACTGCACCCTTGCTCTAGCATTAGCCCCAGCTACTGACCTTAACTGGCTGATAATCCTAGGTTTTGGTGAGGGAGGAATAACATCTTCCCCATCTGAGGGGATAGAAAAAGACTCTATTCTACCTTCCTCTACGCCATTATACACAGAACCCCGGCCCCTCATGCCCCTCTTAGACTGACCTCTAACCCTGGCATGGCCTGAATATGCATGGTACGCATGGACCCCAGGCCTATGTGGCCTAGAAAATCCAACTCTTGGAATACCCCTGTATACCTTTTTCTGTTTGGTTAAGACCTGTCTAGGCGGGTAGGCCTGTCCCAAGGTCCATAGGTGAAATAACAATAGGCAATTGGTCCCTACCCCCTACAGAGAAAATTGAATCAACATCCACAATGTCCCCAGGAGGCCCAGAAATAGGAACCCGACCTCCCTCATCCTCATTATTAATACGCAAAACAATTTCCTCTTCAACCCCTCCAGGCTCTGCAAAGCCATCTTTTGGACTCCCTACTGGAAAATGCCACGTGTCCCTGTTCAGGCCCGTCTGGGCCGTAAATTAACTCCTGCTCCCAAGCCTCACCTTCCCGCGTGTCAGGATTCAAGGGATGCACCTCCGTATGGATAGCCGTAACGGCAGGGAAACTCTGGCTCGCACAAGGCACCTCATCCACGATGGACTCCACTCCGGGACTCCGACTGACCCTGATGCTTGTATCCCCGCTCCTGCTCTTTTTCCTACTGGCAGGGCCACGGCTCAACTAAGGACTGAGCCTTTTCGGCATGTTGGATCGCCGCATGGTCCTTCTGCTAGCTGGTTCCTCTAAAGGTCGGGTTGGAGCTGCGGAGGACGGGAGCACATTTGCCTACTGTTCACTGATCCACCCGGCTCCTCTCTCCTTCGCAAGTGCTCTGACCCGCTTAAGGAGCTCCTCCACGTCCATAATGTAAACAGTGGAGGAGTGAATAATCTGTGCTAAACTTACTGTTCCCTACAGTTTTCTGCCCTAAAATGGCCGCTGCTCCTCCCCTTAAAGGGACATAATACTCATATGCTAAATCACTTGAAACTAATGCAGTATAACTGTAAAAAGCTGACAAGAAAATATCACCTGAGCATCTCTATGTAAAAAAGGAAGATATTTTACCTCACAATTTCCTCAGCTCAGCAGAGTAAGTTCTGTGTAAAGTTATACTGATCCCAGCTGCAGGTAAAAATAAAATAAAAAAAAATGAAGAAATGAACAGCAGCCAATGAGCAGTGCTGAGGTCATTAACTCTTTTACTGTGATCTCATGAGATTTCACTTAACTCTCATGAGATTTCATAGTAAGCTTCCTTTACCTGATTGGTGAAATAATATGAGAGTTCACGAGGCTCATCCTTTCAGCTGTCCTAGGACAGACACACTAAAATGCTGCTTAGAAATCCTTTACATGGGATGTGGCTACTGAGGAACTTTTGAGGTAAAATATCTTTCTTTTTTACATAGAGATGTTCAGGAGATATTTTCTAGTCAGCTTTTTACAGCTATACTGCATCACTTTCAAGTGTTTAAACATTTGGGTATTATGGCCCTTTAAGTGCCTCCCTGCCAGGATCCACCCCTTGAATTCCACCTAGGAGCCTGACTCCTCCCATGGGGTCATGGGCCCCCTCCCCCTATGCTCCGCGGCGTGTCCAGGGGCTGACTGTACAGACCTTGTGTGTTTATAAATACCACAAGGCACAGTAATATAAAAATGCATGTGGCACCCTCAGGTACAGAATGACTTCCATGTAGCAGACAGCTCGCCACAATCATGACAGAGGCCATAGGGTGACCAGACCTTGCAAGTACCTCAATATTTGTTCTTCATCTGTACAGTTTTTATGCATAATTGCATTACAATTCTTACAGTGTGACTTTAAGGGACATGAAACCCAACATTCTTCTTTTATTATTCCGGTAGAGATTACGATAAAGTTTACAATTGACTTATTACCAAATTTGCTTTGTTAGCATGTTATTCTTTATTGGAGAGATACCTATGTAGGTAGCGTGCAAATGCCTGAAGCATTGCATGAAAGGAAATAGTGCTGCCATCTAGTGGTCTTGCTTATGTATAACATTGCAACACTGCTGCCATATAGTGATGCAAACATGTACACACTCCTGAGCTTAGATTCCTGCTTTTCAAGAAAGGATAACAAGAAACAAAGACAACCCCCTCAGGTACAGTACAGAATGACTTCCATCTAGCAGATAGCTAGCCACATACAACGACAGAAGGTAACCAGACCTTGCACCAACCAGGCTACAGCTCCTGATATCTGACAGCACACAGGAAGGAATGGGAGAGTATATTATATACACATATTGTGCCCAAAATTCTACCGATTTGTCTTTGGGGAATGTTGTTCTCAAAGTGTTGGATTATTTGCTGACGCATCTGTTGGCAGATTGGCGAGACTAGACCCAGCCTTGCTCTTGAAGGACTAGGCATTTTTTGGAGGCTCCATGCTGTATACTATGATTACACAATTGCCTCACCTGTTTCACATCACCTTCTTATTTCAGCTTGTCACATAGATATTAGTCCTAAATTGCTAGTGTCCCAACTTTTTTGGAACGTGTTGCAGTCATCAGATTTAAAACGAGTATATATTTTCAAAAATACATTAAATTCACAAAGTAAAACATCAAATAATGTGTTAATATTGTGTTTTCAAATGACTCTTTGTTTTTTTGCATCTCCCATACTGTCTCAACTGTTTTGGAATTGGGTTTGTATATATGTATATATATATATATATATATATATATACACTATGCAAAAGAGTAAGACACTCACCGGGTCTTTTTATATCAATTCCTTTATTGTAGTCATTATGTACTACAATAAAGGAATTGATATAAAAAGACCCGGTGAGTGCCTTACTCTTTTGCATAGTGTATATATATTTTGTTTGTGCACCCTGGGCAGAAGATTTATTCAAATACCGTTACTGAGAGTGCTGTACCACCAAAGACTGTTTATATATATATATATATATATATATATATATATATATATATATATATATATATATATATATATATAGAGAGAGAGAGAGAGAGAGAGAGAGAGAGAGAGAGAGAGAGAGAGAGAGAGAGAGAGAGAGAGAGAGAGAGAGAGAGAGAGAGAGAGAGAGAGAGAGAGAGAGTAAGAGTAAGAGTAAGAGTCACTGGAGACTTTTGGGAAGTTTTGACCTAACACATAATATACACCCTAAAGACAAGACTCATATGTTAATATGAAAATATGAGACGAGAAACTTCCAAATGTGTGTAGTATATTCTATCTGTATATTCATATTTACAGATGTCCTAACAAACATTAAAGCAATACTAATAAATATACTTTAGTGTCCGCAAATAAATAGAATTGCATAAATATTCCTTTTTTCAGACATGCCTATGGGTATAGATACACACATACAGACATACAGTAACTACACATTCATTATACAGTGTATGTATAAATCCATATACAAGGGTGACTAAAGATACACATGCATATAATTTGCCATATAACGCTTGTTCTGATACTAATATATAAATGGTGATTATTATGTAGCACAGTTTTCCGGCACTTGGACTCAGACATAGACTAGCACCACCCCCCCCCCCCAGTCCTCACAGACAAGAGGAGCTTTATTATGCCCCACAACAGATGCAAGAAATCATTTCTTCCCTGCAGGCATTGTGGGGATTTTTATCAAAGGGTCTCACAGTCACAGACCACTCAATAAGCCCCTGTTTGAAGCTGGCATCAGGCCTCTTAAAGAAACACTGTAAGTTTCATATTCATGAAGCCTGTAGGAACCTGCTGGAGAGAACAATTGGTTAACAATGCAAGCTTTGTAAAATGATATACTTTGTTTGATCGTATACATATCTCAGGTTAAATGAGGTTATACATAATCATACACAAGATAGAAAAATAACTGAGCACACATAATATAATATTAATCTCAGATAATAAGGTGCTCTGGAGACTCATGCAGACCACTTGTTAATGAGGAGTTAATGAGGGTTAAAGCCCACTTTTTAATAAGGGTTTAAAAGACATTCTAAAGGCTCTGGTTAGTTAGTGAAGGGCTACAGGATGAGAGGTTACAGAATGCCCTGCGGGCTGCTAGTTGTTGTATGGTTACACACCACTTGTTAATGAGCAGTTAAAAGATACTCTGCAGGCACTGGTTAGTGAGGAGTTACAGGATGTTCTGCAGGCTCTGGTTAGTGAGAGGTTACAGGATAAGAGGTTATAGAATGACCTGCGGGCTGCTAGTCAGTGAATGGCTACAAGCCACTTGTGAAAAGAGGGGTTGAAAATGCTCTGCAGGCTCTGATTAGCAAGGGGTTACAGGATGTTCTGCAGGATCTGGTTAGTGAAGGGTTACAGGATGTTCTGCAGGCTCTGGTTAGTGAGGGGTTACAGGATGTTCTGCAGGATCTGGTTAGTGAGGGGTTACAGGATGTTCTGCAGGCTCTGGTTAGGGAGGGGTTACAGGATGCTCTGCAGGCTCTGGTTAGTGAAGGGTTACAGGATGCTCTGCAGGCTCTGGTTGGGGGGGGTTACAGGATGCTCTGCAGGCTCTGGTTAGGGAGGGGTTACAGGATGTTCTGCAGGTTCTGGTTAGTGAGGGGTTACAGGATGTCCTCTAGGCTCTGGTTAGTGAGGGGTTACAGGATGTTCTGCAGGCTCTGGTTAGTGAGGGGTTACAGGATGTTCTGCAGGCTCTGGTTAGTGAGGGGTTACAGGATGTTCTGCAGGATCTGGTTAGTGAGGGGTTACAGGATGTTCATCAGGCTCTGGTTAGTGAGGGGTTACAGGATGTTCTGTAGGATCTAGTTAGTGAAGTGTTACAGGATGTTCTGCAGGCTCTGGTTAGTGAGGGGTTACAGGATGCTCTGCAGGCTCTGGTTAGGGAGGGGTTACAGGATGTTCTGCAGGCTCTGGTTAGTGAAGGGTTACAGGATGCTCTGCAGGCTCTGGTTAGTGAGGGGTTACAGGATGTTCTGCAGGCTCTGGTTAGTGAGGGGTTACAGGATGCTCTGCAGGCTCTGGTTAGTGAGGGGTTACAGGATGCTCTGCAGGCTCTGGTTAGTGAGGGGTTACAGGATGTTCTGCAGGCTCTGGTTAGTGAGGGGTTACAGGATGCTCTGCAGGCTCTGGTTAGTGAGGGGTTACAGGATGCTCTGCAGGCTCTGGTTAGTGAGGGGTTTCAGGATGTTCTACAGGCTCTGGTTAGTGAGGGGTTACAGGATGCTCTGCAGGCTCTGGTTAGTGAAGGGTTACAGGATGCTCTGCAGGCTCTGGTTAGTGAGGGGTTACAGGATGTTCTGCAGGATCTGGTTAGTGAGGGGTTACAGGATGTTCTGCAGGATCTGGTTAGGGAGGGGTTACAGGATGTTCTGCAGGCTCTGGTTAGTGAGGGGTTTCAGGATGTTTTGCAGGCTCTGGTTAGGGAGGGGTTACAGGATGTTCTGCAGGCTCTGGTTAGTGAGGGGTTACAGGATGCTCTGCAGGCTCTGGTTAGTGAGGGGTTACAGGATGTTCTGCAGGCTCTGGTTAGTGAGGGGTTTCAGGATATTTTGCAGACTCTGGTTAGGGAGGGGTTACAGGATGCTCTGCAGGCTCTGGTTAGTGAGGGGTTACAGGATGTTCTGCAGGCTCTGGTTAGTGAGGGGTTACAGGATGTTCTGCAGGCTCTGGTTAGTGAGGGGTTACAGGATGTTCTGCAGGCTCTGGTTAGGGAGGGGTTACAGGATGCTCTGCAGGCTCTGGTTAGGGAGGGGTTACAGGATGTTCTGCAGGCTCTGGTTAGGGAGGGGTTACAGGATGTTCTGCAGGCTCTGGTTAGGGAGGAGTTACAGGATGCTCTGCAGGCTCTGGTTAGGGAGGGGTTACAGGATGCTCTGCAGGCTCTGGTTAGTGAGGGGTTACAGGATGTTCTGCAGGCTCTGGTTAGTGAGGGGTTACAGGATGTTCTGTAGGCTCTGGTTAGTGAAGGGTTACAGGATGTTCTGCAGGCTCTGGTTAGTGAGGGGTTACAGGATGCTCTGCAGGCTCTGGTTAGGGAGGGGTTACAGGATGTTCTGCAGGCTCTGGTGAGTGAAGGGTTACAGGATGCTCTGCAGGCTCTGGTTAGTGAGGGGTTACATGATGTTCTGCAGGCTCTGGTTAGTGAGGGGTTACAGGATGCTCTGCAGGCTCTGGTTAGTGAGGGGTTACAGGATGTTCTGCAGGATCTGGTTAGTGAGGGGTTACAGGATGTTCTGCAGGCTCTGGTTAGTGAGGGGTTACAGGATGTTCTGCAGGATCTGGTTAGTGAGGGGTTACAGGATGTTCTGCAGGCTCTGGTTAGTGAGGGGTTTCAGGATGTTCTGAAGGCTCTGGTTAGTGAGGGGTTTCAGGATGTTCTGAAGGCTCTGGTTAGGGAGGGGTTACAAGATGTTCTGCAGGCTCTGGTTAGGGAAGGGTTACAGGATTTTCTGCAGGCTCTGGTTAGGGAGGGGTTACAGGATGTTCTGCAGGCTCTGGTTAGTGAAGGGTTACAGGATGCTCTGCAGGCTCTGGTTAGTGAAGGGTTACAGGATGTTCTGCAGGCTCTGGTTAGTGAGTTGTTACAGGATGCTCTGCAGGCTCTGGTTAGTGAGGGGTTACAGGATGTTCTGGAGGCTCTGGTTAGTGAGGGGTTACAGGATGCTCTGCAGGCTCTGGTTAGGGCCGGGTTACAGGATGTTCTGCAGGCTCTGGTTAGTGAAGGGTTATAGGATGTTCTGCAGACTCTGGTTAGTGAGGGGTTTCAGGATGTTTTGCAGCCTCTGGTTAGGGAGGGGTTACAGGATGTTCTGCAGGCTCTGGTTAGTGAGGGGTTACAGGATGCTCTGCAGGCTCTGGTTAGGGAGGGGTTACAGGATGCTCTGCAGGCTCTGGTTAATGAGGGGTTACAGGATGCTCTGCAGGCTCTGGTTAGTGAGGGGTTACAGGATGTTCTGCAGGATCTGGTTACTGAGGGGTTACAGGATGTTCTGCCGGCTCTGGTTAGTGAGGGGTTTCAGGATGTTCTGCAGGCTCTGGTTAGTGAGGGGTTTCAGGATGTTTTGAAGGCTCTGGTTAGGGAGGGGTTACAAGATGTTCTGCAGGCTCTGGTTAGGGAAGGGTTACAGGATGTTCTGCAGGCTCTGGTTAGTGAGGGGTTACTGGATGCTCTGCAGGCTCTGGTTAGTGAGGGGTTACTGGATGCTCTGCAGGCTCTGGTTAGTGAGGGGTTACAGGATGCTCTGCAGGCTCTGGTTAAGGAGGGGTTACAGGATGTTCTGCAGGCTCTGGTTAGTGAAGGGTTACAGGATGCTCTGCAGGCTCTGGTTAGTGAGGGGTTACATGATGTTCTGCAGGCTCTGGTTAGTGAGGGGTTACAGGATGCTCTGCAGGCTCTGGTTAGTGAGGGGTTACAGGATGCTCTGCAGGCTCTGGTTAGTGAGGGGTTACAGGATGTTCTGCAGGCTCTGGTTAGTGAGGGGTTACAGGATGCTCTGCAGGCTCTGGTTAGTGAGGGGTTACAGGATGCTCTGCAGGCTCTGGTTAGTCAGGGGTTTCAGGATGCTCTACAGGCTCTGGTTAGTGAGGGGTTACAGGATGCTCTGCAGGCTCTGGTTAGTGAGGGGTTACAGGATGCTCTGCAGGCTCTGGTTAGTGAGGGGTTACAGGATGTTCTGCAGGATCTGGTTAGTGAGGGGTTACAGGATGTTCTGCAGGCTCTAGTTAGTGAGGGGTTTCAGGATGTTCTGAAGGCTCTGGTTAGGGAGGGGTTACAAGATGTTCTGCAGGCTCTGGTTAGGGAGGGGTTACAGGATGTTCTGCAGGCTCTGGTTAGTGAGGGGTTACTGGATGCTCTGCAGGCTCTGGTTAGTGAGGGGTTACTGGATGCTCTGCAGGCTCTGGTTAGGGAGGGGTTACAGGATGTTCTGAAGGCTCTGGTTAGTGAGGGGTTACAGGATGCTCTGCAGGCTCTGGTTAGGGAGGGGGTACAGGATGCTCTGAAGGCTCTGGTTAGGGAGGGGTTACAGGATGTTCTGCAGGCTCTGGTTAGTGAGGGGTTACAGGATGCTCTGCAGGCTCTGGTTAGGGAGGGGTTACAGGATGTTCTGCAGGCTCTGGTTAGTGAGGGGTTACAGGATGCTCTGCAGGCTCTGGTTAGGGAGGGGTTACAGGATGCTCTGAAGGCTCTGGTTAGGGAGGGGTTACAGGATGTTCTGCAGGCTCTGGTTAGGGAAGGGTTACAGGATGTTCTGCAGGCTCTGGTTAGTGAGGGGTTACAGGATGCTCTGCAGGGTCTGGTTAGGGAGGGGTTCCAGGATGCTCTGAAGACTCTGGTTATGGAGGGGTTACAAGATGTTCTGCAGGCTCTGGTTAGGGAAGGGTTACAGAATGTTCTGCAGGCTCTGGTTAGTGAGGGGTTACTGGATGCTCTGCAGGCTCTAGTTAGGGAGGGGTTACAGGATGTTCTGAAGGCTCTGGTTAGTGAGGGGTTACAGGATGCTCTGCAGGCTCTGGTTAGGGAGGGGGTACAAGATGCTCTGAAGGCTCTGGTTAGGGAGGGGTTACAGGATGTTCTGCAGGCTCTGGTTAGGGAGGGGTTACAGGATGTTCTGAAGTTCTGGTTAGTGAGGGGTTACAGGATGTTCTGCAGGCTCTGGTTAGTGAGGGGTTACAGGATGCTCTGCAGGCTCTGGTTAGGGAGGGGTTGCAGGATGTTCTGCAGGCTCTGGTTAGTGAGGGGTTACAGGATGCTCTGCAGGCTCTGGTTAGTGAGGGGTTACAGGATGCTCTGCAGGCTCTGGTTAGTGAGGGGTTTCAGGATGTTCTACAGGCTCTGGTTAGTGAGGGGTTACAGGTTGCTCTGCAGGCTCTGGTTAGTGAGGGGTTACAGGATGCTCTGCAGGCTCTGGTTAGTGAGGGGTTACAGGATGTTCTGCAGGATCTGGTTAGTGAAGGGTTACAGGATGTTCTGCAGGCTCTGGTTAGTGAGGGGTTTAAGGATGTTTTGCAGCCTCTGGTTAGGGAGGGGTTACAGGATGTTCTGCAGGCTCTGGTTAGTGAGGGGTTACAGGATGCTCTGCAGGCTCTGGTTAGGGAGGGGTTACAGGATGTTCTGAAGGCTCTGGTTAGTGAGGGGTTACAGGATGTTCTGCACGCTCTGGTTAGTGAGGGGTTACAGGATGTTCTGCAGGCTCTGGTTAGTGAGGGGTTACAGGATGCTCTGCAGGCTCTGGTTAGGGAGGGGTTACAGGATGTTCTGCAGGCTCTGGTTAGTGAAGGGTTACAGGATGCTCTGCAGGCTCTGGTTAGTGAGGGGTTACAGGATGTTCTGCAGGCTCTGGTTAGTGAGGGGTTACAGGATGCTCTGCAGGCTCTGGTTAGTGAGGGGTTACAGGATGCTCAGCAGGCTCTGGTTAGTGAGGGATTACAGGATGTTCTGCAGGCTCTGGTTAGTGAGGGGTTACAGGATGCTCTGCAGGCTCTGGTTAGTGAGGGGTTACAGGATGTTCTGCAGGCTCTGGTTAGTGAGGGGTTACAGGATGCTCTGCAGGGTCTGGTTAGGGAGGGGTTACAGGATGTTCTGAAGGCTCTGGTTAGTGAGGGGTTACAGGATGCTCTGCAGGCTCTGGTTAGTGAGGGGTTACAGGATGTTCTGCAGGCTCTGGTTAGGGAAGGGTTACAGGATGTTCTGCAGGCTCTGGTTAGTGAGGGGTTACAGGATGTTCTGCAGGGTCTGGTTAGGGAAGGGTTACAGGATGTTCTGAAGGCTCTGGTTAGTGAGGGGTTACAGGATGCTCTGCAGGCTCTGGTTAGGGAGGGGTTACAGGATGTTCTGCAGGCTCTGGTTAGTGAAGGGTTACAGGATGCTCTGCAGGCTCTGGTTAGTGAGGGGTTACAGGATGTTCTGCAGGCTCTGGTTAGTGAGGGGTTACAGGATGCTCTGCAGGCTCTGGTTAGGGAGGGGTTACAGGATGTTCTGCAGGCTCTGGTTAGTGAAGGGTTACAGGATGCTCTGCAGGCTCTGGTTAGTGAGGGGTTACAGGATGCTCTGCAGGCTCTGGTTAGTGAGGGGTTACAGGATGCTCTGCAGGCTCTGGTTAGTGAGGGGTTACAGGATGCTCTGCAGGCTCTGGTTAGTGAGGGGTTTCAGGATGTTCTACAGGCTCTGGTTAGTGAGGGGTTACAGGTTGCTCTGCAGGCTCTGGTTAGTGAGGGGTTACAGGATGCTCTGCAGGCTCTGGTTAGTGAGGGATTACAGGATGTTCTGCAGGATCTGGTTAGTGAAGGGTTACATGATGTTCTGCAGGCTCTGGTTAGTGAGGGGTTTCAGGATGTTTTGCAGCCTCTGGTTAGGGAGGGGTTACAGGATGTTCTGCAGGCTCTGGTTAGTGAGGGGTTACAGGATGCTCTGCAGGCTCTGGTTAAGGAGGGGTTACAGGATGTTCTGCAGGCTCTGGTTAGGGAGGGGTTACAGGATGTTCTGCAGGCTCTGGTTAGGGAGGGGTTACAGGATGCTCTGCAGGCTCTGGTCAGGGAGGGGTTACAGGATGCTCTGCAGGCTCTGGTTAGGGAGGGGTTACAGGATGCTCTGCAGGCTCTGGTTAGTGAGGGGTTACAGGATGCTCTGAAGGCTATGGTTAGGGAGGGGTTACAGGATGCTCTGAAGGCTCTGGTTAGGGAGGGGTTACAAGATGTTCTGCAGGCTCTGGTTAGGGAAGGGTTAAAGGATGTTCTGCAGGCTCTGGTTAGTGAGGGGTTACTGGATGCTCTGCAGGCTCTGGTTAGGGAGGGGTTTCAGGATGTTCTACAGGCTCTGGTTAGTGAGGGGTTACAGGTTGCTCTGCAGGCTCTGGTTTGGGAGGGGTTACAGGATGCTCTGAAGGCTCTGGTTAGTGAGGGGTTACAGGATGCTCTGCAGGCTCTGGTTAGGGAGGGGTTACAGGATGCTCTGAAGGCTCTGGTTAGGGAGGGGTTACAGGATGTTCTGCAGGCTCTGGTTAGGGAGGGGTTACAGGATGCTCTGCATGCTCTGGTTAGGGAGGGGTTACAGGATGTTCTGCAGGCTCTGGTTAGGGAGGGGTTACAGGATGCTCTGAAAGCTCTGGTTAGGGAGGGGTTACAGGATGTTCTGCAGGCTCTGGTTAGGGAAGGGTTAAAGGATGTTCTGCAGGCTCTGGTTAGGGAGGGGTTACAGGATGTTCTGAAGGCTCTGGTTAGTGAGGGGTTACAGGATGATCTGAAGGTTCTGGTTAGTGAGGGGTTACAGGATGTTCTGCAGGCTCTGGTAAGGGAGGGGTTACAGGATGTTCTGAGGGCTCTGGTTAGTCAGCGGTTACAGGATGCTCTGCAGCCTCTGGTTAGTGAGGGGTTACAGGATTTTCTGCAGGCTCTGGTTAGTGAGGGGTTACAGGATGTTCTGCAGGCTCTGGTTAGTGAAGGGTTACAGGATGTTCTGCAGGCTCTGGTTAGTGAGGGGTTACAGGATGTTCTGCAGGCTCTGGTTAGTGAGGGGTTACAGAATGTTCTGCAGGCTCTGGTTAGGGAGGGGTTACAGGATGTTCTGCAGGCTCTGGTTAGGGAGGGGTTACAGGATGCTCTGCAGGCTCTGGTTAGTGAGGGGTTACAGAATGCTCTGCAGGCTCTGGTTAGGGAGGGGTTACAGGATGCTCTGCAGGCTCTGGTTAGTGAGGGGTTACAGGATGCTCTGAAGGCTATGGTTAGGGAGGGGTAGGGTTGCCACCTCAGCCATATTTTCCTGGACACTTATGAGTTACACATGCTGCAGGGTGTGCAGGGAGGAACATGTATTGTGTTTCTGTTCATTCATTTTCCTCCCTGCACACCCTGCAGCATGTATAACTTATAAGTGTTCTGTATTTTAAGGGACAGGTGGCAACCCTAGGGAGGGGTTACAGGATGCTCTGAAGGCTCTGGTTAGGGAGGGGTTACAAGATGTTCTGCAGGCTCTGGTTAGGGAAGGGTTAAAGGATGTTCTGCAGGATCTGGTTAGTGAGGGGTTACTGGATGCTCTGCAGGCTCTGGTTAGGGAGGGGTTACAGGTTGTTCTGAAGGCTCTGGTTAGTGAGGGGTTACAGGATGCTCTGCAGGCTCTGGTTAGGGAGGGGTTACAGGATGCTCTGAAGGCTCTGGTT
Source organism: Bombina bombina (assembly GCF_027579735.1). Taxonomy (NCBI): domain Eukaryota; kingdom Metazoa; phylum Chordata; class Amphibia; order Anura; family Bombinatoridae; genus Bombina; species Bombina bombina. The sequence continues at coordinate 1,339,612,429 of NC_069499.1, forward strand.
AGGGAGGGGTTACAGGATGTTCTGCAGGCTCTGGTTAGTGAGGGGTTACAGGATGCTTTGCATGCTCTTGTTAGGGAGGGGTTACAGGATGTTCTGCAGGCTCTGGTTAGGGAGGGGTTACAGGATGCTCTGAAGGCTCTGGTTAGGGAGGGGTTACAGGATGTTCTGCAGGCTCTGGTTAGGGAAGGGTTAAAGGATGTTCTGCAGGCTCTGGTTAGGGAGGGGTTACAGGATGTTCTGAAGGCTCTGGTTAGTGAGGGGTTACAGGATGTTCTGCAGGCTCTGGTTAGTGAGGAGTTACAGGATGCTCTGCAGGCTCTGGTTAAGGAGGGGTTACAGGATGTTCTGCAGGCTCTGGTTAGTGAAGGGTTACAGGATGCTCTGCAGGCTCTGGTTAGTGAGGGGTTACAGGATGTTCTGCAGGCTCTGGTTAGTGAGGGGTTACAGGATGCTCTGTAGGCTCTGGTTAGTGCGGGGTTACAGGATGCTCTGCAGGCTCTGGTTAGTGAGGGGTTACAGGATGTTCTGCAGGCTCTGGTTAGTGAGGGGTTACAGGATGCTCTGCAGGCTCTGGTTAGTGAGGGGTTACAGGATGCTCTGCAGGCTCTGGTTAGTGAGGGGTTTCAGGATGTTCTACAGGCTCTGGTTAGTGAAGGGTTACAGGATGCTCTGCAGGCTCTGGTTAGTGAAGGGTTACAGGATGCTCTGCAGGCTCTGGTTAGTGAGGGGTTACAGGATGTTCTGCAGGATCTGGTTAGTGAGGGGTTACAGGATGTTCTGCAGGCTCTGGTTAGTGAGGGGTTTCAGGATGTTTTGCAGGCTCTGGTTAGGGAGGGGTTACAGGATGTTCTGCAGGCTCTGGTTAGTGAGGGGTTACAGGATGCTCTGCAGGCTCTGGTTAGGAAGGGGTTACAGGATGTTCTGCAGGCTCTGGTTAGGGAGGGGTTACAGGATGTTCTGCAGGCTCTGGTTAGGGAGGGGTTACAGGATGCTCTGCAGGCTCTGGTTAGGGAGGGGTTACAGGATGTTCTGCAGGCTCTGGTTAGTGAGGGGTTACAGGATGTTCTTCAGGCTCTGGTTAGTGAGGGGTTACAGGATGTTCTTCAGGCTCTGGTTAGTGAGGGGTTACAGGATGTTCTGTAGGCTCTGGTTAGTGAAGGGTTACAGGATGTTCTGCAGGCTCTGGTTAGTGAGGGGTTACAGGATGCTCTGCAGGCTCTGGTTAGGGAGGGGTTACAGGATGTTCTGCAGGCTCTGGTTAGTGAGGGGTTACAGGATGCTCTGCAGGCTCTGGTTAGTGAGGGGTTACATGATGTTCTGCAGGCTCTGGTTAGTGAGGGGTTACAGGATGCTCTGCAGGCTCTGGTTAGTGAGGGGTTTCAGGATGTTCTACAGA